>NC_080594.1:119383151-119683151 GCF_027887145.1 Ammospiza caudacuta | reverse complement strand
AAGGAAGGAAGGAAGGAAGTGTTGGAAGTGTCGGAAGTGTCGGAAGGAAGGAAGGAAGGAAGGAAGTGTCGGAAGGAAGTGTCGGAAGGAAGTGTCGGAAGGAAGGAAGGAAGGAAGGAAGGAAGGAAGGAAGGAAGGAAGGAAGGAAGGAAGGAAGGAAGGAAGGAAGGAAGGAAGGAAGGAAGGAAGGAAGGAAGGAAGTGTCGGAAGGAAGGAAGGAAGGAAGGAAGTGTCGGAAGGAAGGAAGTGTCGGAAGGAAGGAAGGAAGGAAGGAAGGAAGGAAGGAAGGAAGGAAGGAAGGAAGGAAGGAAGGAAGGAAGGAAGGAAGGAAGGAAGGAAGGAAGGAAGGAAGGAAGGAAGGAAGGAAGGAAGGAAGGAAGGAAGGAAGAAGGAATATCTGAAAAATCCTGCAGCAATCATGGAGGAGTGGAGAGGAGACCACAGATGCTCTCTGGGATGCCAGAGGAGCCCTGGAGTTGAGGTGCTCACCCAAAAGTTGTTCTCATCTCTGTCCCCTTCTCACAGCCTGGGTCACTGACGGCCTCCACATCTATTTACATCTGCAGGGAGGGAGGTCTTTGTTATAACAAACCCTCCAATTTCTTTCCAATCTTTAAAACACACACAGAGCCTTGGTATAGAATAGGATGATGTGAACATTTCCTATTTTCTTGCAGGCAACTCTCTGGGATGGGCTTTTCATCACCTCTTCCTCCATGGCCACTGCCCCTAAATTGCATTTGTTTACTACTAAAATAATTTTTTTTACTTCAATATTTGCACTGTGGCATGGCAGGTAAAAGGTTCTTAAAGCAGTAGTTGATCAGTAGGAGGACTGATGTTTTTAGTTCTTTGTTACAAACAAACTGAATGAAACTTGAGGAAATAAAATCAGTTTATTTGCTTTCCTGGCTCCTGAATGCCTATTAGCAATTTGCAATTACTTAATACTCACTTGTCCTAATTTGTTTAAAAGATGTTTTAGTAGTTTTTGCAGTCATGAGTTTTTGTGAAGAGTTTGATGTAGACTTTCAGTACTTAATACTCCAAATTTGAAATGTAGAATATTTGAGACTTAACACCAATATTAATGCATATTCTCTGTTACATCACTAAACAAGTGCAGCATTTTCAACCTGGGGTGGAGAATGAAGAACTTAAAGCCTCTCAAAGTTTTCCACAAGTGAAGAATTTATTTTCTATATTTTTTTTTAAGAATAATCAGAAAAAAAAAAATCCCCCGGAGACAGGCATGTGCCGATTTAGATTTAAAGATTAAAAGCACAAACCATTTTGTCCTATACCTTTCAGAGATTAAGTTACAGAGGTCACTGTAAGATTTGTTGCCTCAAAATACGGAGTTTCAGGGGAAAAGAGTGTGATAAGAATATCTTGGCGATACAAGTCATGGAATATCATCCACAGGGTGGAAGCTCGAATGTGCAGAGCAGATTTTCAGCTCTTTTGAACTGTGGTGGTGCCAGTGAAATAAATCAAATTTGGACAGTCAGCATGAGCTGAGTTCCTATTTTGAGGTCTAAAATTTGGAAATGCCAACGAGCAGCAGTGAGGAAGATGGTGGAATCAAATCATCAAATCACAAGTTTGCAGCAACTTGTGGCAAAATACATTCAGGCTCAGAAATAGACGGTTTGAATTTTTAAATTGTCGAAGTGGAAGCACCCAAAATCCACAGGCAGCAGGGAAGGAATTGGGATTGTGTCCCTGTGCCCCTCAGGTGATTTCCCAGCTGCAGAGCTGCCCCAGCCAGGGAGGAGCTGGAGCTGCTGCAGAGCCCAGAGGAGGCTCCAGGATGGGCAGAGGGATGGAGCAGCTCTGCTGGCAGGAAAGGCTGGCACAGCTGGCATTGCTCACCTGCACAGGAGAAGCTTTGGGCTGAGCTCAGGGTGGCCTTGCAGGGCCTGGAGGAGCCCCAGGAAAGCTGGAGAGAGACAATTGCCAGGGGATGCAGGGACAGCACACAGGGAACGGCTGCCAGTGCCAGAGGGCAGGGCTGGGTGGGATCCTGGCAATGAGGAATTGTTCCCTGGCAGGGTGGGCAGGGCTGGCATGGAATTCCATCCCTGGATCCCTGGCAGTGCCCAAGGCCAGGTTGGAGCAGCCTGGCACAGTGGGAGGTGTCCCTGCCATGGCAGGGGTGGCACTGGGTGGGCTTTGAGGTCCATTCCAACCCAAACCATTCCATGATTTTGTGATGAACCCAGTCAGGATTCTCTCCTGGATCTCTATCTCCTCATAGAGACAATCTTTGCCTCAAGGAGTCAAAATCTACAACAGCAGACAGGAAAGGCACAGACAAAGTGATTTTTCCCTTTTTTTTCTGCAGATCAGCCTCAACTCCAGAGGTGGAACCTGCTTTTCAAACTGCTGGGACCTCCTTGGGTCACACTTGGGCTGAGGCTGGGCACTGCCAGTGCCTGTTTCAAAGCCCATGGAGATAAAAATGAAAAAATATTTCAATAGTTGTATTTTATATCATTCATGTCATTAAAATTACATTATCTGGGGCCATAAGGCAACAGAGAATCAGAATAATGTACCTGAAGAACGGGTTTGTTTTAGTTTATTGATGATAATAATGATATTGCTGATACTAATTTATGTTTAATAAAAATATATTAAAAATATAATACATACTATAATATAGAATATAGAATATAGAATATAGAATGTAGAATATAGAATATAGAATATATAGTATATAATATACTATATACATTTTATATAATTATGTATTATCATATAATATATCTATTATATATAATTTATAATATATAATTATACATTATAGACAAAATTTATTATATGCAAAATTTATAATATGCACATAATTTCATATATATTATATTATATTATATTATATTATATTATATTATATTATATTATATTATATTATATTATATATAACATATAAAACTGTATATAAATATTGATATTTAATAAAAATATTGCTGACAATAATTCTGCAGATACAGGTAAATTGTGAGCATGGGGACACCATGACATGGTAGAACTGCATTTTAAATGCTGCAAAAGGAGAGAGATGCATTTGGTGTTGAAATACAAATGAAAGAGTCAAATTTCAGCCTTCCAGTCCCCAAAATTAGATGAGATAATTTCATTAACAGGGGTTAGTGCTTAGTTAATGGTTCCTTCAGGAATTCTGCCTGTGTTGGTCCTTCCGAGACATTTTGGGTTTCCCTCCTCTTTGCTAAGCTGAGAAATGAAGAGTTCTTGGGCACAGCCCTGAATAAATTGTAACTATCTGAGTAATCCCTGGTGGAATTCCTAAGGGACAGCAGAGTTTGGTTCTCCTTGTCCCTTCTCCTTCTGAGAGAGCTCAGGGCCAGCAAAATGAAGAAATTGTAAAATATTCCATCTCCAGCTGTTGGTGCAATTGCAGCTCTGAATTGCTTAGGCCTTGTCCTATTATCTTGATGTAAAATTCTTTATACACTCTTCCAAAATGAACAAATCCTCAGCAAAACACCTCTGGCTGGCTTTATTATTTGTGTAAATAACAGCTGATGTGTGGGAAAAAATATCAACAAAATGAGCAACTTTTAATGATAAACAAATTTGGAACTGAAAAGAAAGTGAATAAATGAACCGGGGCAGTGCAGGGACTGTTCTGGGAGCCACTGAATTTTTCCTGAAATAATGAAGTGAATCATTATGGGGGAGAGAATGAAGGGATGAAAGTGGCTTTTATAAAGTGCAAAGGATGGCAGGTAACTGCATTTTGACACTGGGTTTTCTTACAGTTGAAATTGTCCTGTTACTTCTTTCAAAAGTTCATCACTCTAACAACCCTGCTGTGTTTATTTTTATGAGCAGCAGGCCAATCATGGAGTTAAACAGCAATTCTTGATAATTTTCAAATGTTTTTTGGTTTGGGTTTTTGGGTTGGTTTTTTTTTTTTTTTTTTTTTTTTTTTTTTAATCATAAGAAGGGAAAGTGCTGCTCTCCCAGAAAATACCCAAGATTTGCTAATGGTAAAAAACAGGATAAGTGGTAAAGTTACTGCATTCATCAGTCAACCACCCCAAAACATTTGCAACCCATTACAGATTTCAGAACTTGGCTGGGAGTCCTGAGCTTCCCTGTAAGCAGCTTTCTGCACTTGTGCCAAACGTAGGAAAAATAGAAGGTACTGCTGAAACATGTGCTGAGAAAAATACCTGACTCTTTGCTGCTGCAGTAGTAATGCTAGCAATAATTACAGTTATAATTATAATTCTAATAGGCCAGGAGTACAGGAATAGGTTTAGACTGGTAGTAAGAGGACTGTAAAGTTACAAAAATTAACCTTAATAAAAACGTCTCGTGCATGGATCATTTCCTATTTTATTGCCTACGAGCTGCTGTTAAACCGTGCTCAGGTTGGGGCTCTTCCTGCTCTTGCTGCAATATTTATCATGAAAATGAGGTGCCAGAACCTGGGCATTTGTCCTGGGACAGGGAATTGTCACCAGGGCTTTGTTCTAAGAGCCTCCACACTAACGGTGGTCCTCAAGCTCATAATGTTTCCCTTCCTCCTCTTTCCTTTCTCTGACTCATGTCTGGTATGTCCTGGATTTATAAAAATCTCTCTTACCCCACGCATTGGACATCACTCACCCTTTTCCCACTCTCTCACACCTTCCTTCCCCTCATTATTCCCCTTCCAGGGATGTCAGGCTCCCACGCAGGCTTTGGGCCATGGAGTCTTTGTTCCTCGCCACCAAAAGCTGAACTCCTTGGCTGTCTCATTTCTTGGTCGCTGCCCTCTGGGGTGTTGCTGTTTTCTGTCTCTTCTGCTTCAACAAAGGCAATTTTCAAATTTCTGCTGGTTTTTAGGCCGCGCCCTTCCTTCCCTGTGCTGTTCCTAAGTGATTTTACTGCCATTTCTAGCCCCAGAAGGGTGGGAATGAGCTTGGGACATCCTTGAGGACTGCAGTTGTAAAGAATATTTCTAGCAATATGCACAAGAAACACTCACAAAATCATCTGTATATTGGAAATATGAGGGACTTGCCTGTGCAGTGGTTCCCGAGCGATTATGACTCAGTTTTAATTACCTGTGATACAGATTTTGGAATATAAAATCCTCTACATCAGATGCATTCTTTAAAACTCAAGGCAAGCTTTTGTGTCTTGCTGTTTTCTTGGAACAGATGTCATTAGATTGGTATTCTGACCTATTCTGTGGTGATTTAAATTCACTTTTTTTGTTGTTTGCTTCCCTCTGCTCAGGTCCTCCTGCTAAATTACAGGGCTCCTCTTGCTGTCTGTGACTTCTGGTTCCAATCAAGTTCCCATTCCAGCCCACTGAAGCATTTTCAGTAATATCAGAGTGCCTGGAACCGAGCCCCAGTCGAGAGCAGAGCAGACATTGGCGAGCTGAGATCCCTGGCCAATATTGGCTCCTGGAAATCCGGGAAGAACGACCCAAAAAAAAGGAACAGGTTGGGAGCTTTGAGCTCCTGAGTGGTTTGTGCTGAGGCAGTCAGGCCACCTGCTTGGGTTCGGGGTTGATTTTTACATTTTGGGCGATTTGGGCAGCTGCTTTAACATGAAATTTCACTGATTTGTGGCAGCTCCACACCAGTTTCATCTTCCCTGGAGGAGCTGTAAGGTGGAGACCTGGGGTGTCTTTTTCCACCAGTTTCTCCTTCTGGAAAGCTCTGATCTGACCCTGGGGAAAAGGAGGCTCAGGGTATCCTGTAAGATGGAGACCTGGAGTGTCCTTTCCCAGCAGCTTCTCCTCTGGAAAGCTCTGATCTGATCCTGGAGAAAAGGAGGCTCAGGAGGGACCTTCTCAGTCTCTACAACCACATGAAAAGAGGATGTAGGAACAACAAGAGGAGCAAAATGCCTCAAGTTGTGCTGGGTTGGACACCAGGAGGAATTTCCTCATGGAAAGGCCTTGGAATGGCCTGGGGCCCACCCCTGGAGTGGAGGTGGCATTGAGTGCTGTGGGCTGGGGACGAGGTGGGGACAGGACACAGCTGGGACTCCATGGGCTGGGAGGGCTTTTCCAGCCTCATTGATTCTTTAATTTTGGGATTCTCTGATCCCACTTTTAAAGCTGAGCCACTTCCCTGGCCTTGAACCACGGCAGTGGTTGGAACCCAGCCAGACCCAGGAATCTCCAACCCAGGCAGAGCCCTCCTGCACAGAACTTGTGCCACATTCCACATGGATTTGTTGCCTCATTAGCCATTAACAGGCAAAAAATTATCAGGTCCAAGGCCATCATCTGCATTAAAATTAAATTTTAGGCAAAAATATTCTGGAGGGTAATGAAGAGGAAGCTGCTCCTGAGGAAACCTCTGCTCCTGCTTGGGTTATTCTGATGTTTCAAAGGCTTCTCCAGGTCCCTCCATGACTTCTGCACTGCTCATTAAAACTGGTTCAAATCAGAAACTCAAATTTAGAGGTCATCACAAGTCACGTTTAAAATGAGGGGAATTTACTGGCTGATGTTGCTTTTGTAAAAAAAAAAAAATACTAAGTGAAAACACGTCCAATGTCTAAAATCCACCCAAACTGTGCTTAATTCCTGGGTCATGACAACTCCAAACGGATCACAAGGATTTTATATCCTGTTTCTAGGAGAGTTTGCTGCAGACAATACGTCATCCATGCTGTCACCTATGCTGAAAATCTTCCTGGGCTTGGTTGTTATGTCTTTAAAGCAGTTCAGCAGCAAAAATGCAGAGAAATGCAATTTACTTGAAGACCTATTGGCTAGAACAAAGGGGCACAGAAACAGATGCTTCCAGCTCCTCATCTGGATTGTGGGGATTTTTTTTATTTTTCCTTCCACTGCATGTCATAGGTACTGGATTTGAGGAAAGCGATGTGGAACACAAGGCTATCATTCTTCCTAACATGATTACAAAAATCTTATTGTATTAGCAGCATTCCAGATTCCCTTACAGTGTGCTTAAGTGAATTAGGGAGTTTTATTATCGTGTGAGAGCCCACCATTATTTAACTCTGTAATTTACTATGAAATCCTCATTGCTTTGTCCCGGGAGTTTTATGATCATTTTCCCTTTAATGATCAGAGTCTCCTTTGCACCAAGGAAGTTTGAAGGGACTCTTTTGTTTTTTTTGATTTAATCATGGCCTTAAGAGATTTGAGACTTCGGGGATTAATAAAGGATCTCCCAAATCATAAAGCAAATCACAGCATACCAAATCATTTCTCCTTTGAGACTGGTGCCAAACATTTTCTGTGGTGTTCCAGTGAAACTGGACACTCCCAGCCCAATGGCTAGTAAAGTCAGGGAAAGGGGGGGAAAAAAAAGGGACCAAATTTTATTTTCTGTGCATAGCTGGAATTTCAGCCTCTCTGCACACAAGTCCTTGCCATTACAATTTATTAGATGTTTTATGCAGCAGATTTTATTGAATGATTTAGGTAGCCTTGACTTGATCCTTTCCAAATGTGTTCAACAGTATTCGGCTACATGCAAAAAAGTGTTTTTACATTCTCACTTTCATGTAACCAAAGCTCCCCAAATCTAGATGGAGTTACCCTCCTGCTGCAGGGATTGTTTTGTTTGCAGAATTAGTTTGGAAAGGCCTGGCCTGTGCAGCGTTTTCCAGAAGATTCAGGATTATAAATCAGCTGGAGCCGGAAGGGAGAAGAGGGGCACTGGAAGCACCAAGAGCTGCCTGAGAGCTCTGAAACTGCTGGGAGTGGGAAGGGCAGGGATAAAGGGAAATGGAGAATATTAAGGATGCAGGGAGGGCAATTTTTCCCACAGCATTTCTTGGGAAGGGCAGGGATAAAGGGAAATGGAGAATATTAAGGATGCAGGAAGGACAATTTTTCCCAGAGCATTTCTTGGGAAGGGCAGGGATAAAGGGAAATGGAGAATATTAAGGATGCAGGAAGGACAATTTTTCCCAGAGCATTTCTTGGGAAGGGCGGGGATAAAAGAAAATGGAGAATATTAAGGATGCAGGGAGGGCAATTTTTCCCACAGCATTTCTTGGGAAGGGCAGGGATAAAAGGAAATGGGGAATATTAAGGATGCAGGGAGGACAATTTTTCCCAGAGCATTTCTTGGGAAGGGCAGGGATAAAGGGAAATGGAGAATATTAAGGATGCAGGAAGGACAATTTTTCCCAGAGCATTTCTTGGGAAGAGCAAGGATAAAAGGAAATGGGGATTATTAAGGATGCAGGAAGGGCAATTTTTTCCAGAGCATTTCTTGGGAAGGGCAGGGATAAAAGGAAATGGGGAATATTAAGGATGCAGGATGAACAATTTTTCCAGAGCATTTCTTGATTCCGTGGTGGATCGATGTTCACCTCTGGAGTCTGTCAAATGCAGTAATTCATCTCAAAAAAAAAATAACCTCATCTCACGGAAAACACCAGGGGAATGAGGGAGGCAGCCCCAGGAATTGCTCCCCACTGGAGCCCAGGGAATTGCTCTGCTTCTGTGCTGAGTGTGGAACACAAATGTTTGGATTTGCCCCTCGCACACAGCCACAGCAGCAGGATTTATAATCTTTGTTCTGAAGGAAAGGGAGAGCTCTGTCCTCCTAAATCACCTTGTAACAATAATTCCTCTGGAAAAAAAATAATGCTTTTTATGATTCACAGAATCCTTTATGGCAGCCTGGACCTCTGCTGACAGTCACCAGGGCCAGATCAAGGGATATTTCATTTTTTAAAGCTGCTTCAAAATATAGAGGTGGCAATTCTGGTGTTTTCAGGTGTTACAAATTCCTTATCTGAATGAAACTTCCTCCCACGTCTGATTTAGGTCTTAATTTTTAACTTTAACCAGGGCACCACTCAAATTCTCAATATAAAATAATGGATTAAATTGTCCAGAGAAGCTGTGGCTGCTCCTGGATGTGCCCAAGGACAGCTTGGATGGGGCTTGGAGCAGCCTGGGACAGTGGAAGGTGTCCATGGAATGAGATGATCTTTAAGGTCCCTTCCATCCCAAACCATTCCATGATTTTAATCCCATTCTGCTCCTCTAGCAATTCCAGATGGCTCAAAAAAAAACAACATTAAAGGCCAAAGGATTTAATCCATGGAGCCAATTCCGTCAGGAATGAGCAGTGATCTGAAATAGGCTTCAGTTTCACTCTTTTTGGTTGCTCTTACAACATTTGCAATAAATAAATTGGATTTTTTTGGTGTGTGTTTTGCTCCTATAAATGCACCAAAGGTGGGGAAAGAAAGATGCTTCAACTTGAGCTGAAGCTCCCAAGGATTTAATCCATGGAGCCAATTCTGGCAGCAATGAGCAGTGATCTGAAATATGCTTCAGTTTCACTTTTTGGTTGCTCTTATAACATTTGTAATAAATAAATTGGATTTTTTTTTTTTTTTTTGGGTGGGTTTTGTTCCTATAAATGCACCAAAGGTAAGGAAAAAAGGATATTTCAGCTTGAGCTGGGAGCTCACACTTCCAAACCAACCTGGAGAACGTCCAGGCCCCAATCTGCCCTGCTGAATGAATAGATAAAAAATGAATGTATAAAAAGTGAGCAAATCCTCAGAGGGCTGAAAATGGCCACTGCCTCCACAGACTTCTATCAGCAGAATTTCAGGTGCAGATATTTCCACCAGCTCTGTCTGTGCTGTTCTCATTCCGCTGCTCCTTTATTTCACTGCTGAACTTTCTTATCAGCCTCATTCCAAAGCGCTTTTAAATCATTTGTGGTTGCTGGTACCTTGAATTTTCATTTATTTCAGTTACCTGACTTCTGGAAATAAAAAAAATATCGATGTTTTCAGCTAGTTTTGTGCCTTGAGGGATGCAAAGTGAAAGGGGTAAATGTCAGGTTTATCAGAAACACCTCCCTCTTCAGCTGAATTGAAAACCAGCCCAAATGCTTTCAGGGTTTCTCGTCTGGCCCTAAATCTACGCATCATTCACTTTTACTATTTCGTTATGTTTCAGTAAATTGCCTTTTTTTTTTTTTTTTTTGGTGTGTTTTTGAACTTTTCCAGACCAGGCAAGGAAAGCTGAGGGCTTAAGGTGGATGTGGCAGGGGGATATTTCTGGGAAAAGCCGCAGCATCATCTTTATTGCTGCAACCTCATATACAGAACATTTTCTTTTTAGACTTTGCGTTCCAGGCCAGCTTATTTATCTTCCTTTCCTCTTTTATTTTGTGGTGGGAGGGATGAAAGTGAGGGGCAGGGAGCAGTTTAGAGGCCTCGCTGTTGCTGTTTGTGGTAACGAGGTGTTTAAATGAAGTGAGTTCTTTGCAGAGTCACCATTTTCAGCAGCATAAACCCAAATGATGCTGGGGCTGAGCCTGACCATCCCAAAGAGGGGCTCTCCAATGATCATCTAAAATCAGTGTGTAATCTTTTAATCACGAGGAAGTTGGTTCATGAGAGTAATTGCTGCGGCACCAATCCAGGCTGGATGCCATTAAGGCACTAATTGGCATGGCCTGAACTCCCTGATGGATTTTTGGGGCTCCATGGTCCAAGAGTGAGGGAAATTCAGGCTCTCAGCCATGAAATTTCCCAGTCTGGGATAAGAATTGGGGCGAGCACACAGAGGAGAGCTTGGATTCCTCAGTAGTCTGAAATATTCTGGATTTTAACTGAGCAGAAGCAGAGAGGAACCGATTCTGAGGCAACCTGGTGATGCTTCCCATATTCCACTGTCAGATTTGCACACAGCTCTCACCTTTTGTGCAATTTGTGATTTCTTTGGCACCTGGGAACTGTTCCACACTCTTTAAGAACAACTTTGTGGGGTGTATTTTTGATTTCTGAAGGATTTCACACCGTACTGTGTTGGTGTTGGGAAATAAAACATCACCTGCATGTCTGACAACCAGAAACTCTTCAGAGCAGAGATCTTTCTTCTGGAGCACAATTCCAAATGCAGAGGGTTGTTGTTGGTAATGCGAGGCCACATGGGAAGGTGACTTTAAAATAGAAATAGTCACAGCCTTGAAACTGCAATTTCACTGCAAGAAATTTTATCCAATTGATCAAATGAAGGAGTGGGAGCACAAAAAGAATGGGGTTGTTCTGGAGCCAGAGCATCTGTTTTTTATGAGAGGTGCCAGAGCAGAGAATCTTTAAATACATTGACCCAATCTCAGTAAGAAATAATAAATACAACGGGATATAAAAATATTGTTGTGGAGATCATGGCAGACTTTGACAAACACCCTGTATTTCAGGTGGTGTGAAAAGATTAAAGGTTCTTTAAAGGTTCTTTTATTGAATACTTTAAAAGTATTTTTTATTTTGAAGGTTCTTTTTATTGAATGCTGACAGGTGAAGAGAAAATATTGAGCGACAGAGGGAGAAAATATTTGATTATCAGCCATATGGTAATCAATAGATGGGATAGATGGGATTTTAGGAAGGAATTGTTCCTGGCAGTGCCCAAGGCCAGGTTGGAATTGGGGCTTGGAGCAGCCTGGGGCAGTGGAAGGTGTCCCAGGGACTGAATTTTCTTTAAGGTTCCAACCCCAACCATTCCATGGTTCCATGGATTCCACAGGAGAGGCTCTCCCATTACCTCAGCCGTGCCTGTGTCAGAAACTTGTCTATTATTTCTTAGAAAATGCTTTAAACATCCAACATCCCCAATTTTCTCATAAAACTCTGTCACTGGGACAATCAAAATATTTGGATCATCAAATGTTCTCTCCCTCTGTCGCTCAATATTTTCTCTTCACCTGTCAGCATTCAATAAAAAGAACCTTCAAAATAAAAAAAAAAAAAAACTTTTAAAATATTCAATAAAAGAACCTTTAGCACTCACACCTCCTGAAATACAGGGTGTTTGTCAAAGTCTGCCATGATCTCTACAACAATATTTTTATACTCCGTTGCATTTATGTCTTATTGGGATTGGGTCAGTGTATTTAAAGATTCTGTGATAAAACACAGATGCTCTGCCTCCAGAACAATCCCATTTTTTGTGATCCAACTCCTTCATTTGATGAATTGGATAAAATTTCTTGCAGTGAAATTGCAGTTTCAAGGCTGTGACTATTTCTATTTTAAAGTCACCTTCCCATGTGGCCTCACATTATCAACAACAGCAAATTTCTCACCAGATGAGGCCAGATATTAAAGGTCACCTGAATCTCCAATGAATGATCTTTAATGCTTGACTTATTCTCACTGCATGTGATTTTTTTTTTTTTTTCTTCTATGGATATTCTGGATGAATATTTTGCTATCTGTTTGAGGGGTTTTTTCACCAAAATATTTACCTCAGCTTGGGAAATCTCACTTTATACTTCATTTCCTGCTTAGATGACTCTTCCCAACCTTTTTTCCCTGCTTTTTTCTCTTCATCCTTGAAGCCCTTTGCATCTACTCTCATTTTGTAAAGCAATTTTTTTTATTTATCCATTTGGCCTGGAGATCTTCCTTATGAAATTTTCCCCTTTTTGGTAGGAAAACTTTCTTACCTTGTCTTACAGAAACTGAACCCTCCTCCATCCTGAAGCTCCAGAGGTCTCCAGCAGAAGTTCCTTGGCTGAATATTCTCAGATTGCTCACTTTGAATTATTGATCTTTTTGAGCAGCCAAGATCCCCATTCTTCTCCTCAGGGTTTCTCTCCTGCGTTTCAGTTTTCCCTCTCATTATGGAACAAGGAGCACACGAAATTATTCCCCCATCTCAGAGCACTCACTCGCGTGTTTCTCTTCCTACAAGGTGTGAAAACTCTTTTTTTTTTTTTTATTTTCTGAAAATCAGCTACAGGCATCTTGATTTTCTTCCTTGTTTTAACTCCATATGGTTTTAACTCCAGAAATTACAAGAATTTCATTTTTTCATCTGATTTTCTCAGAGTTCTCATCCCACCTCAGCCTGCCCAGAGTTAATTAGTGCAGGGCACTTTTCAACCTTTTGGTTTTAGTTTTATATCTAGCAGAGTGAAGGTTTTAGGTTAAAAACACTGGAACAAAACTCTCAAAAATATGGAAATATTGGTGTAATGCCAATAAAACGTGATTTACAGCTCTCAGGTATCCCTTGCATGTGCAAGTCAGGAACATGGATTGCCCAATGTGTGATTTTTAAGGATACATTAAAATGGAGAGAAGGGGAGCTTGGAATTGCAATTTTTTGTTGTTTATAAGTGGAAATATTTATGTGTGCTCTCATATACAGGCAATGAGTGCTTTTGTGCATATACTGCAATTTATATCTATTTATTCATGGTGCAAAACCCCCAGAGAGGCAGGTTTAGAGCATCACCCCCTTTCCCAACAAAGGGGAAAAATCCCTAAATTTGAAACAAACCCATCACAACAAAGTGGTTTGATTTTGGTTAAAAAGCAAGCAGAAAAAAGTGGGGGGAAAATCCCAATTTTGGAGCACACAGCCTGAGCTAAATTGATACATTCAACCCCGGGGCAGACTTTTTGGACACTGATTACCGGGCTCTCCTGACAGTGTTTGCAGGACAGCTTATCTGCCAGCTTATCTATTCTCCTCTGATAAGAGACATTGTTCAAGGAGCCTGAAAACACAGCTGCCTCTTTCCAGGCTTTCCCTCTCCCTGAAAAGCAGGAGAACCCCTGGATGCCCCCGGCCATAGAATCCCGAAATTAATCTTGGTGGAAAGTGGGCAGCCTTGTTTGGAGGCGGCAGAAAAGGAAAAGCACTTGGAGGGGAAATCTGCTTAGAGACCAAAGGGAAAACTCGGAGGGAATCCCTGTGAAAATGCGGGGCTGGGGAAGCTCCCCTGGGAACAAAAGGAATGAGACCTCGGGATGAAGGGTTGGAATGGGAGAGTTTTCACCGTGGAGAGGCAGCGCAGTGGCAAAAGTGTGAGAAAAAATGGGATTTTAGTGTGCTGTTGGAGCCTCTCTGCCTGGCACTGGCAAAAATTTCTTCACCTTTTCCTTCTGAGCAGGAAGCGTGACATTAAATCCATCAAATCTATCAAATCCATCAAACGTATCAGATTTATCAAATTTATCAGTTCCATCAATTCCATCCAATCCATGAAACCATCAAATCCATCAAACCCATCAAACCCATCAAATCTATCAAATTTATCAAATACACCAAACCCATCAAATCATCAAATCTATCAAATTTATCAAATGCACCAAACCCATCAAATCCATCAATTTTATCAAATTTATCAAATTCTATCAGATTTATCAAATCCATCAATTCTATCAGCTCCATCAGTTCCATCAAATCCACCAAACCATCAAATCCATCAAATCCACCAAACCCATCAAATTTATCAAATTTATCAAACCCATCAAATCTATCAAACCCATGAAACCCATCCAATCCATCAATTCCATCAAACCCATCAAATCCATGAAATCTATCAAATCCATCAATTCAATCGATTCCATCAATTCCATCAATTCCATCAAACACATCAATTCCATCAATTCTATCAAATTTATGAAATCCATCAAATCTATCAAATTTATGAAATACACCAAACCCATCAAATGCATCAATTCCATCAAATCCATCAAATCCATCAGTTGTATCAGATTTACCAAACTCATCAAATTTATCAAATTTATTAACTCCACCAAACCCATCAAATCTATCAAATCTATCAAATCTATCAAATCCATCAATTCCATCCTACACATCAAACCCATCAAATCCACATCTGCTTCATCCTCTCAAGAAAACAAGTGACAAAAACAAATGTACCCCGACATCTAAGGCCAATATTTCCATAAATCCCATTTTTTAATGATTATTTTGGTCGGCTGGGCAAGCACAATGCTGGAAAATGAGGCACAGGGAGATCTTTCCCAAGGATTCCCAACCTTGGTGTGATTTCACTTCCCAGCGTGGGCAGCAGAGAGGGTTTGGTGCGGTTTGAGATGTTCAGGATGTTTTCTGGAATCCCAGAAAAGGAACTGGAACGGGATCCCAAGGCGGGAGGACAAGAAAAATCAAACAAAACAGGGGCGAGAAAAAGGATGCTGCAAAAAGGGGCAGCACCTTTTTATTAACACATAACCCAAAGGTGGTTTTAGTGAAGATCAGCAGCTTTTGGCTCCCATTTTAAGGGATTTTCGTGGGAAGTAAAAATCCTCCTTTGCTTTGCACAAATATATGTGAGGGAGGTGAATTTTCTTTTATTTTTAGAGCTCTGCTGATGCTTTTTGGCGCCTGAAGATTTAAACCAAGAGGAGGTGATGCACCCATGGCCTTGAGACAAATCTGCTGTACCAGGGCTCCTCTTGCTCTTTTGAAAGTGACTCTTTTGCATATCTGGAACTGAGTGTCCTGCCTGCATTTCTGTGAAGTGAAGAGTGGCTTAAATATTCTTATTTTCCATCAAAACATTTCTTGTTTGCCCCCAAACCGTGGTGTTTCCATATGCAAAGCTCTGCACCTTGAGAGAGCGATATTTACCTTTATTTTTTTGGTATTTTTCCACGCTGGTTTTCATTTCAAAACCAGGTCTCTGGTGAGAAGAGCAGCAGCACTTGTGATATGAGTGGGGCTGAGTTTCCCTGGGGGTTTCCAGCTCCCAGCTTTGCACCTCAGCAGAAATTGTTCAATTTTGCTGCTTCTTGAATTATCTGTGAGATCTGCAACCCAACCTTGTCCTGTGAACAGCTCACGAGCTGCCACAAGCCCATCCCAGGGAATTTGCTTTTATGGAGGCTGGAATAACAGGTGAAATACGTGAAATATGTGAAATCATGGCATTGACCCCCAGCAGCAGTGATTTTAAATCAATTTTAAAGCTCAGAAATCCCAAGTGCTGGTCCTGAGTGTTCCCAAAGCTGGCTACAAGCAGAGCAAATTTCTATTTCTACATAAAATCCTTTTCCCAAACTCAACCCAGCAAAATGCACCGGGCAGGGATCTCTCTGTGCCTTTGCAAGCAGGACCACCCAGGGGCTCCTCTGAAATTATTCTGATTATTCTTGGAGAATGTGACTTGAGTGGTTTGGTGCAAGGTCAAGGATTCTGGCTTTTAAAATTTCCCTTTTTTTTCTTTCTCTTGCATCTCTTCTTCTTTCCTCCCATTTCCCAATTGTGGGGAAAAAAAAATCCCATTTTGACTCAAACTGCAATCCCACCCAATATTCTTCTTTGCACAAGGCTAAAAAGGAAAATATTTTAATGGCTCTGCGTAGTTAGATTCGCTTAGGGAACAAAAATGCTTTTGAGCAGCAATTTTATGCACAGCTGTGATTTTTTAAAATTTGTTTTAAGTATCAGTTATTTTAAAATGTGCCATTGTCTCTTTGTGTCTTTTTCCCCATTTTTGGCTGGGGAGGATTTTCCTCACTGGACTCCATAGAAATGTTTCCTATGACTAAACTTGGCTGAATATAAATTATCAGGCATGGGGGATTAGCTGTGGCTTTAGATGTAAGGAATGATCACAGGTAAGAAGTAAAAGAAATATTTTTGCAAGCAAGCTCTCCTCTGGAAAGATTTCAAAAACCCCAATTAAGATGAAAATGAATTATTAACTCGTGTTCTGCTTCAAAAGATGAAAGAGATGAATGCTTTTTCCTGCCCAGAAATTCACTGAATGGGAAATTATCAAGTGCAGGGAGTCCAGACAAATGTCTGAATTCAGCCTTCTCAACTCCCATTTCCTTACAGAACAGGAGAAGCAATCTGTGGGACTGCAGAAAGATGAATAAATGGCGGAATGAAAGAAAAAAGGGAATAATTGTATTATTTGGGCTGCAGAAATCCCTCAGCCGCTTACTCCCAGTGCTGTTTTCCACAAGAAATGTTTTAAGAGACGTTTCCACACTCGTTTCAGGGTAACAGCTCGGACTGGAAATGGATTGTGCAGGCTTGGAGTTGTCCTTCCACCCTCGTGGAGCACAGAAATCCTCAGGGAATTCCATCAGAAACCCCTCAGAGATTGTTGGAGTGATGAGTCAGAATCCTCTCTGAATCCTTCAGAGAGAGAAAGAAATGCAGGGGTTGAATTAAAGCCTTTAGAGAAATTAAAATCTATTAAGCCACATAGATATGAAGTAGAAGTATAAATTTAAGTTTTAAGTAAAAGTGTAAGTTATAGTTTTAAGTAAGTTTAAGTTTTAAATAAGTAGAAGTGTAAGTTATACTTTTAAATAAGTAGAAATACACTTTAAGTGCCTTAAGAAACTGAGCTAGCTAGTGAAGGCCTTAAGGCTGAGTTTAAAATTCAGTAACTTAGCTCCAAACAACAAAAACATGGCAGAGCCTTGCCACTAGAACAGATAGAGTTATTCACTTGAAACAGATAAAACTACATGAGTAAATAGATAGAACTATTCATGTAGATAAAGTTATATATGGAAATTTGAAGTGAGGAAACAGTACATTTGTGTAAATAGATAATATTTTATACGTTATTTTTTTAGGTAAGAGTTAACAGTACTTTCATACTGCTTTTGCACATTAGAATCAAGTTCAGATTGGTTTAGAAAGAATGTTTCAGAATTGTGTTTTCAGCCGGTTGGATGTTTTATGAATAAAATGCCCTGTAATGGGGTGTGATCTTCATCAATAACCATCACCATCACAACCACGACAGCAAGAAGAAGACAACAAGAACAACAAGAAGATCAAGAAGAAAGAAGCTGCTGCCTCTGCTCCTGCTCTGAACCTTGGACTCTGCTCCATCGATGCCTCAGGTTTTAGTTTTTCTATTTTTCACACTCTGTGCTGCTTCAGTGTGTGGCTCTGGGTTCACATTCAGGGATGCTGAGCTCTGTGCACAGAGCAGGGACACAAAACAATTCCTGCTCCAGCTGGGCACCAAGGACAAATGAGCCAAATCTCAGCCCAGGAGCACAAACCCCGTGGGCTGGAGAGAGAAAAACAAGCAGGGTGGGACTGCAGGGCTAAAGCTGCAATGGGACAATGAACTGCAAGGTGCAAACGGAGCAGAACTGATCCCAGGGACAGAGCCCGTGCCCGGCCGTGCATTTTGGGGCCATTTTGGTTCATCCTGGGTGCAGCCCTGGCTGGGCTCTGGTGCTGCCCAAGGTGCATCCATGGAGGAGATGCTGTGAATAAATCCCTGCTTTATTCTGGAGCTCTGCCCAGCTCTGCTCTGGGGCAGCCTGCACAAGGCATCACAGGGACTCTTTGCCAGGTAGCAGCTCCTCCTGCAGCTCAGGACTTTATACCAGAAAATTTCTAACAGAGACTTCAACACCTTAAACTCTTCACCTTCAAGACTGGTGTATTCCAGCAATAAGCAGCTTTTCTACAACCAACAACTGCTCCTGTCTCTTTGCAGACCCAATAATGCCTCCACACGAGATCCCTTCCAGGGTGTGCTCTGCAAGGATGCCCTTCCACAGCCCTTCTTTCCTCCTTGCTCAAACTCCCTTGGAAAATCAAAATATCCATGTTTTCCCCAAAGGCTATGGGGAGTTGTGCTGATCCTCTTGGTGTTTTCTGCTGGAAAAATCCTGTTTTGTGCTTTTCCTGGACTGTGTGGAGTGCGCAGTTCCTTCTTTGGCCTCACTTGGGCAGCAGGACACATCATGGAAGAATGAAGGAGAGATTTCTGCACACTCAGGGAAGGAGGAAGGTGTTTCTCCCCAGGCTTTGCTGTCCTCTCACAGACACTTTGATCCTTGTCCTCACTAAATTCCTGCTCTTCCACCAGGAGAAAGAAGAGTGTCCTCCTTGTGACAGGAACAGGACATGAGGGAGCAGCTGGAGCTGGGCCAGGAGGGATTTAGGTTGGATGTCAGGGCAAGGCTCTTGCCCAGAGGGTGCTGGCACTGCCCAGGGAATGGGCACGGCCCCGAGGCTGCCACAGCTCCAGGAGATGCCCAGGGTGGGCTTGATGGGGTCTGGGCAGAATTGGAGTTGGATCATCCTTGTGGATCCCTCCCAACTCAGGATATTCCATAATTCCATGAGTAAACAGGAAGTTCCCAGGAATTACTAAAATCCACATGGATTTTATTAATTTTCACCCGAAAAGTCTGTCTTTAAATTAAAATGATTAATTAATTTAAATTAAAACCTTTTTAAAAAATACCTTTAAATATAAATTTCTTTTACAGGTACATCTCTCTGTTGCAATGACACCATTTTGCCTTCACTTTTGCAGACTTCATCTGCTTTTTATTCCAGCTAAATGCACCTGGTGGAGCACTTGGCAGCTGTTCATCCCAAAGACATCCTGCTTATCCTGCTGCTTTTGTGTTTCCAAGCATCACCTTCCACCCCTCCCTCTCCCACCACGTCTTTGTCTCCATCCCCTGTCCCAAAACTTTGTCCCAGCCCATCTGTCACTGTTAGAAACAGGATAGAAACTGTGATCCACAATCCAAAATTATCCAAAATTGGGTTTTAATCCTCACAGCTCCTCCTGCAGGGCAAGCTCAGCTCCTGCCCTTCAGGGAGAAGGAATCTCACCAAGCTCAGAGGTGCTGATCCTGAAACAGAGCTCCAGGGACAGAATCCATCCTGCTCGGTCCTGGTGGGGACAATTCCAGCTCCCAAACTTCCCTCAGGGGTCTGTAATGGAGCCAGAGTTATTGAATCCCTTAATTAATCAATTAGAGCAAGGCATTGAGGGCACCCTCAGCACACGTGGGGGGCACAGCGAGCTGAGGGTGCAGTGACACCCCTGGAGGACAGGGTGGCATCCAGAGGATAGGGTGGCATCCAGAGGAACCTGGACAAGCTCCAGGGTGGATCCATGGGAATCCCATGAGGTTTCACAAGGCCAAGTGCCAGAGCTGGCCTTGGCATGGGGCAACCCCTGGGATCAACCCAGGCTGGGGATGAGCAGATGGAGCAACGCTGGGAGAAGGATTTGGGGGTGAGAACTGGATCTGACTCAGATGGGGATTGGGATGGGGATTGGGATGGCAATGAGGATGGGAATTGGGTTTGGGATTGGGTTTGGGATGGGGATTGGGATTGGGTTTGGGATGGGGATTGGGATTGTGCCCCTGTGCCCTGCTCCCCACCTGCAGAGCTGCCCCAGCCAGGGAGGAGCTGGAGCTGCTGCAGAGCCCAGAGGAGGCTCCAGGATGGGCAGAGGGATGGAGCAGCTCTGCTGGCAGGAAAGGTTGGCACAGCTGGCATTGCTCACCTGCACAGGAGAAGCTTTGGGCTGAGCTCAGGGTGGCCTTGCAGGGCCTGGAGGAGCCCCAGGAAAGCTGGAGAGAGACAATTGCCAGGGGATGCAGGGACAGCACACAGGGAATGGCTTCAAGCTGAAGGAAGGCCTACTGATAGAAGGAAGGCCTATATTGGATATTAGGAAGGAATTGTTCCCTGTGAGGCAAGTGAGGTGCTGGGATGGAATTCCCAGAAAAGCTGGGGCTGCCCCTGGATCCCTGGCAGTGCCCAAGGCCAGGTTGGACCCTGAAGCTGAGGGCTGGGTGTTTCCCTGGAGCACAGATGGGAATTCTTTGCTCTGAGTTTCCTTTTGCACATCCAGCACCTCCTCACACCTCTCATCTCTCTTTTAGTCTTGCAGTCAAATTTAACTTCACATCCACTTCACCATTCTGAAACTCTAATTTCCATGGACAGTTGAAATTAAAATCTCCCTTACTGAATGTGTTCCAAAGTTTCTGTATGGAGCAACAAAACAATTCTTTCTCTCAGGAATTGTCTCCCCAGCAATAGTTGATTCAAACCTGGAGATATCTTTTTATAATATTGGTTGATTAAAACCTGCTGGTTTCCTCTGCCTCTGTCCTTTTTCCCTACAGTTCCTGGATAACATCCCACCTTTCCCCCCTTTTCCTCTCTGTACCTGCAAACCACACCAGATTCCCACTGGAAAAACCCTGCACATCATCTGTAGAGGAAAAATTTTAATTAAGAAATTATTTCCAGTAAATGTTGTTTTGGTTGGTTGTTGTTTTGTTTTGTTTTGTTTTTTTTTTTTTCCAGTGAATTCAAATTTCACCAAGTTATTTGCATGGCTATTTAAAGAACTTTCCTAAAAATAAAATGAGAATAAGATGAGCAATTTGCTTAAACTCATTAACACGTGTTTGAGTGTGGAATCAATCCCTGTGCTCTTTAATGCTTGGAGAACATTGAAGTATTTTTGTGATTTCAAATCTCAGTCCTCCTCAGGAGGAGAAACAAAATTAGATAAAAACACTGTAATTTTCTTAGAAAATAAAAATCAAAGAGGGTTGAAAGTTCTAATATGGTTTTGGGGTGGGGAGGTGCCCACAAGGAATTTGCCTCCTTGTTATTAAGCAGGAATTGAATTGCCCCCTCTTGCAGAAGCAGGCAAAAATTTGGGGTTTCCAAGAGCTGCCAACACATTTTCACCTCCTGCTTTCTTCTCCAGCTCTGCTGATAAAAAAGGAGAGCAAGATTCTGCAAATGAAACAAAAACCTCTGGTTTTAACGTGAACTTCAGCCAACCTTCAACTCTTAGGAATATCTCTTTGAAGGAGCTCCCTGTCAGCTCAGCTTTTGGACAAATACATGATGAAAGTTTGATGAGAGACGTAAAGAAAACATTTTAAAATCTCTGTGCTCGCTGAAGAGGGTGGAGAATTGTTTTTCCAAGACAAAAGCCACATTGAACAAAATAAGAGTGTGACATAACTCTGCTTCTCTTTTGGCCTTCACCTGAGTCCTGAAAGAATTCAGGCAGAACCTGGATAAGCCTCTAAACATGACTCAGTGCATTCACACAAAGTGCCAAGAAATCTGTATTTATTTAAGGAAAACTCTCCAACAATAGCTCTGCCTGCTGCAGCAGGCAAGCCTGACTGGCAGGTAATGCCAGGCTGGAGAAAGTTTTATTTCAAATGCAGGATTTCCCCTCTTGCTGGTGTTTGAACAGATGGGTTTGTGGCAACAATTCCGTGCCTCTTTTTAGTATTATTATTTATTTTAGTGTAAACTCATTTGAAGCACAAGCTAGTAAAAGCAGCAGAGTATGAGGATTGGAAATATCTCAGTGTTAAACCCAAAAGGATCTAATAAAACACCCAAGGGAATGAGCATTAACCATCCCAGTATTCTCCCTGCCAGTGCCAGTGCTGGAAATGCCAGGGAGAGCTGGAAAACTCTGGGATTTTAGCCTGGAAAACCTTGGGATTTTAGCCTGGAAAAAAGTGAGGACACTGGTGGGGCTGGACTCCCTGGAATTTAAGGAGAGGAGAGAAGGAAAGGACAGGCAGAGAGGCAATTTTGGTGATGTGGGGGGATAAAGTCAATGGGGTTGTTTCCCACATAAATCAGTGCCTGTGCTTGTCAGAATTCCCAGAGAATCAGAAAAAAAATCAGAAAGGAACCAGAAATCAGAAACCAGAAAGAATCCCATAACCAGCAGCAGGGGCAGTGCCCAAGACTGTTGGAACCCTGAGAATTTGAGAATTTCTGTGCTGCCAGGCACTGACCCCCAAGAGAACACTGCATTGACCTGAGGCCCTGGAGAAGCTTCCAAAATTCAATAATAAAACTGAGATTAAAGGTGTGGAGTTTGAACAGAAGTGTGTGATATCACAGGGTGGGAAACTCAGAGTTTCAGGGTTTAGAATACAGGAATAGATAGAAAGCAAGAGGGAGGTTTTAGGGTGGAGGCTGCTCCTTCTCCTTCTCCTTCTCCTTCTCCTTCTCCTTCTCCTTCTCCTTCTCCTTCTCCTTCTCCTTCTCCTTCTCCTTCTCCTTCTCCTCCTCCTGCACCTTCTCCATGGGTTTTGGGTGGTTTTGTGTCATTGGATAAAAAGTCCCCATTGCAGGCACGGGTGGTTGGGTATTGGGTTAAAATTGAAAATAATTGAGGTGTCATTTCTTAATTGGACAGTTTATCCTTCAAAGGCCTTGGAGAGAGAGACAGGGCTCCATTTTTAGTTTGTTGGAGTGAAGTGCTGCAGAGCTCAGGGTTTGTGAGACTGTGACAGAGATAAGAACTGATAAACATCTGAGTGCCAACAAGAAATGCCCTCCCACACATTTAATCCTGACCTTGGCAGAAAAGAAGCAAAGAATCCATTTAGTGATGCACTCGCAAGTCTTGGCTCCACCATTTCACCAGCCTCTGGGGAATTCTGAGTTCCTTTTCTTCCTTTTTTGTGTGTTTCTTTCTTCCCCAGGGATTCCCCCATTATCTCTGTTTCTTCAGGCAAGTCCTGACTCTTGTAGTTTTCCTCTTCACACGGGAGCTGGTCCTCCACAGCAAATCCTTGAAGCAGCAGCTCCACAATTGTGAAGATTCATCTTTTGAACTCAGCCACATCCTCCCCACCCTGCTGGACCCTTCCCTCAGCTCAGCCCCTCAGGGAGGAGCATCCCCCAGGGGAGTTTTGAAGTTTTGAGTGAGTTAGAGATGGGACCTCTGATTTGTTTTTGATGATGTGGTTTATTTTCTTATTTTCTACATAGGCAGGAAGGGTGAGTTTGGCTCACATTGTTACAGCAGGGTTCAGAAGGTCCCAAGACCCTCAGTTACAAGGCCTTTGAGGGAGTTATTCACCGATAAAACACTGCCAACAAGGATATTTATGTTTTTGACCCAATCCTTAAATATTTTATTTTGTTTTATGGACTCATGTACAGTGTGAGCTTTCTTAGCCAATCATGTTATGACACAGAGTTTGCATTCTAAACTCTTTGTTTACCTCTGAAACTGTTTTTCACAGAATTCCCAGAATCCCAGAATCACTGGATTGAACGAGATCTTCAAGACCACTGAGTCCAACCCAGCCCCAACACCTCAACTAAAGTGAGTGCCACATCTTATATTTTTAATTCTTTTATTTTTTCTATATCTTCAATTTTAAAACTCTAAACTTCCCTCCACTTAACCTGTCTCTGCTTTAAACCACAAATCCACATTCTCCCTTCCGGCACCTCAGTTTGGGAGCCTTTTCCAAGGTCAAATCCTGGGTTTCATTCTGAGCTTTGGCTTCCAGGCCCAAAGTTCTGAGAGTTCCCTGCATTTCAGATCCCAGCTCATCCCCAGCACCCCTGGCTGCTGCCCCCAGCCCCAGGGATCCTCCCTGCAGGATTTGAGACCTTTATTCCCTGTGCAGCCTCCCTGCAGGCCTGGAGCAGCCAGGCAGAGCTTTCAGATCAGGTTTGGGATGTGCTTTGCAGGAGCTCAGGTTTATCTGGAATCACCCTCTGCAGCTTTTGGGAGGTTTGGAGCCATTCAGGGCCCTGTTGCTCCATGGGAAGGTGGGAAAGAGGGTGGGAAAGCAGCCCTGACCCATGAATTATTTATTCTTTAGTAGCAAAGGTTATTCTATTCATGTGCTTTCTAGGAGGAAAATAAAAGGGGGGGGAACTGGCCCAGGTTCAGCACAGATATGAAATAGAGGCTGAAATAAATCTGGTGGGTTGGAAGGAAGAGGGTGAGGCAGGAGCAGATGCAGCACCCAGGTAAAATTCTGCCCCACTTGGCAGCCAAACCACCCCAGGTTTAGCAGCTCTGGGTTTGTGTTCGGAGCCACTCTCTGGATTTCAGGCATTGTGAATTTGGAGAAAAACTTGTGCTTAAATCCCCAAAATGCTTGTTTGGCATCACATTTAGCTCTTCTAGAGCTTTTTTGGTGATCTCTGCAGCCTGATTTGAGCTCCACTCACTCTGAAAAACTGCATTTCTGCTGCTGATAATTAAGAAAGAAGATGAACCCAATTCCACTTTAAGTCTGTGTCTTCAGGGCTGGGAATTGTGCAAACACTGCTGGATATAACACAGAAAACAGAAATGAATTCCCAGCAGCACCTCTTTTTACAACATCATTGTGGGCTTTGTTGACTTTAGACTGGCTTTTTTTTTTTTCCCCGTGGATGCCATGGAATTTGAGAGGACTTGAAACACTCAAACGAGCACATTTAAATGTGTGTGTTTATGGTCGAAGGAGGGGGATTCACACTTTAAACCCTAAGTGCTGGAATTAGCTCCAACAAAGCCCCGAGTGTGTTGACTTTCAAATGGGTTCAGCTGATGGAGCAGAAATTTGCTGGTTGGCTTCGAGGGTTGTCTTTTATTTCCCTCCTCCAAGAACATCTTTGCCAGGTTTTTTTGATAACAGAATAAATACAATATCTTTAAACACGGAATTTTGGCTCCAGAGTGACTGGTGGGGTTTCTCTGTTGGGTTTCAGGATCCTTTTGCTGGTGGGATTTGGGGTGCTGTCCCTGCTGTCCCTGCTTTGTAAATGCAGAGCTCTGCCCTCAGTCCCAAATCCTGCCCTCAGTCCCAAATCCTGCACTCCAGGAGGCTGGGACAGGGAGATCTGGGCAAATCCTGGCCCAGAAAGTGAAGATATTTATCAGGGTGCCCAATTGTTGTGTCAGGTTTTTGTGCTGGGCATTTCCTTTTCGCCTTTTACAGGAGGTGATAACCTGGGATGAAATGGTGGAGATGTCACTTGGATCCAAAATCTGAAATGTTCTAAGGTGCAAACCATGTTGTTAGAAGTGTCTTTAGAGCAGCTCTAAAAATCAGATTAATTGTAGGAATTGCTGCAGGTTGAACCTGAAAACAACGTGGCAAGTCACCTCTTCTTTGTGTGGTTTGGGAATTTACATTTTTAACCAACTCTGCATCCCCTGTCACAGCTATTTTTGGACAATCTCACCCTCCTGGCTTTTCTCTTTGCCATGGAGGGTGCAAACAGCAGCTGATGCTGTGGGCAGCACGCTGCTGCCTTCAGGAGCTCTCACCAAGGGTTTTAGGAGGTTTCTCCACCCCACTAAAGCCGTCCCACAAAGATCAGTGCGCCTGCCAGGATCCCCACAGCGCCTGGCACTTGCTGGGGGAAAATAAAACCCCAGCTGAGCTTGCCCCTTCCTTCAGGAGAGGAAAACCTGCAACCCCAGTGCAGGTTTGGCTTTATGGATGCAGTGTGTGAGCAATTTTTTTATTTATTCACGTTGAAGATGATTGAAGGTGATTTCCCCCATTGTCCTCTCACCCCAAACCCACTGGAGCACGAGGATTCCCAGCAGTTTGAGGCATTATTTGGTGCTCCTGTCAGCCCAGGATGGCTCACAGGGGGGTTGTGGGGGCAGAATTTCTGTCCCAGAAAAGCAGCACATAATGCAAACATTGTGTGCCTGCCATACTTTTTTTTCCAACAGAGCACTAAGAAAATACTTGCTACCTGAAATATTTCTGTAAGTCACCGGAGCAAGCAGCCCAACATGTGGGTTACATTACACCCAGGGCTGAGCTCAGCTCTGTAACACACACTAAACAGCGGCAAGGAGCAGGCTGAGCTTTAATAAAACCAAAACTTTCTCTGCTGCGTGCAGCCAATAAAGATTGAAGCATGCTGGGCATGATCAGCATACTAATTGCTGCATTAATAAATCCTGAGGCCTGCCTTGTTTTGAAAGGCAAATAAAAATATTGCAGAAAAGCTGGAAGAGCATTTACTCAGAAAAGTTAGCCTGTGTGTGCCCTGGGATGTGAAAGGCCAGGGAGAGCCCTGAGCAGAGGCTTTGCCTTGGATTTTTCAGGATTTTATATCTGATGTTGAGTTGTTCTGTCCCAGTGTTTGCTGACAGAGCAGCACCAAAGGCAGGCCTGCTGCTGGAGCTGCAAGTGATAATGGAATTTATCTCTCAAGTGATAAAGGAATTTATCTCTCATTTTCACCACTTCATTGAATAAGGGATCCCAAAAATGGATGCTATTCACCAGTGAAGGGATCCCAAAAAATAAAGGTGGGCAGAGCTGTCTCTTCCATTAGAATTCTCATTCCATTAAAATTTCTCATTCTACAACCACAAGCAAAAGGCAAAAGGGAATTACCCCAGCAGGAAAAATGGTGCCAGCATTCTATTTCCCAAAATTCAGCATTTCCTGGGAGGCAGAGAAACTTTCTGTGGTGGGAACACCACCTCAGGTGGGTCTGAATTTGGGCCATCTTGTCCAGCTGTCACCAAGAAGTTCTTCCCTCTCTTTTCTGCTTCCCCTACTCTGCCCACCTCACTCTGCCTTTTAACAGCAAGATGTTTTCAGCTCAGGAAGGTGGAAAGAAAGAGTAAAAAATTAGCCCTGGGAGTTCACAGAGGTGGAAAGTCCTGGGTGCATTTCCAAAGCTGGTGATGGAATAAAGACAGCTCGACGTGCAAAGCAAAAATGTAAATAAGTGTTTTGATTTGTTTTTTATTTTCACAGGCAGCTTGCTTGCCTGGCAGAAAGCACAGCCCACTCTTGGTTGCTTCTGAAATAAAAATTGTTTATTAAAAAGTTTGGAGTTTTTTTTTTAATGAATGGTAAGATTAATGAGCCGTGCTCAGGCAGCAATGACTCCTGCCAGCTTGTGCATTAGTCAGCTATTAACATACTTCTGGGCTAATTTAAGGCATTTCGTTCATAGGGCATTGCAAATCACAAAAGGCTCGTTGAGCTCCACGGGATCCTTGTCCCATTTACCTTCCCCTGCAGCATGGGGCTGCTCCCAGCACATCCTGGCATTTTTTCCTCACCTTTGGTGGACAAACCAGCAAATATTTGGAGGTGCGTGGCATTCACATTCTCTGAAAAAATTCCTTCACCTAGGTTTTTCTTCTGGGAAGCTGAAAGGCAGAGAGAAGCCTCAGAGAAAAGGAAAAAAAATTCTTATCTCATTTGCTTCTCCTGTGTTGTGCTCATGTGGAATGTGTTTGGAGATTGTTTACCCACAGGTGATTGTTTCATTGGATTCTCCTGTGAATTATTTTGACCTACTGACCATTCAGGGCCAAGCTGTGTCAGGACTCTGGAGAGAGTCAGGAGTTTTCATTATTATCTTTTTAGCCTTCTGTAAGTATCCTTTCTGTATTCTTTAGTATAGTTTAATATAGCATTCTTTAATATAATATAGTATTATAAAATAATAAATTAGCCTTCTGAGAACATGGAGTCAGAGTCATCATTCCTCCCTTCATCAGGGCACCCCACAAATACAATACCCCCCAAATATTCCATAAATCCCACCCTGATGCTGGGGGTGGATCTGATCCAGCTCCCAGCTCTGCCCTGGGATCACAGTTTCCCTTGGATTATGCAGCACCCACAAACCAACCCAGTTTTCAACCCCTCAGCACCAACCTGAGCACCTGCACTGGAGCCACAGGGTCACATTCACATTTTCTGAAAAATCCCTTTGCCCAGGAGTTTTCTTCTGGGAAGCTGAGAAGCCTCAGAGAAAAAGGAAAACAATTCGTATCCCATTTGCTTCTCCTATGTTTGCTCCTTTGGAATGTGTTTGGGGATTGTTTACCCACAGGTGATTGTTCCATTGGATTCTGCTGTGAGTTGTTTTCACTCTTTGGCCAATTGGGGCCAGCCTGTGTCAGGGCTCTGGAGAGAGTCACGAGTTTTCATTATTATCTTTTTAACATTGTATAAGTATCCTTTCTGTATTCTTTAGTAGAGTATAGTAATCTTTAATATAATATAGTGAAGTAATAAATCAGCCTTCTGAGAACATGGAGCCCTCCTCATCTCCTGCCTTTATTGGGGGTGCCTGAGCATTTACAGTAGAGGTGAGAAAGGTTCCCTTTTATAGACACCTCATTTTCAGCACAGCAGCCATCCTAAACCTCTCTCTCCTCTCCTGCTGTAAGAACAGGGAAATGGGATTGGAGACAGAGAGGATGAAATCAAAATCAAAATCAAAATTGCCTTTTTTACACCCATCAGCTGCTGTCTGCCCAGCCTGGCAGAGATGAGAGGCGAGTGTCAGGCTCTGAGTGCTGCAAATCCAGTGGAAGATTCCCAGCAGCACCAGAATTATCCAAGCTCTGCACCAGGTATTCCCTAGGACAATTTTTATTTTTGTTAAGTTTGGGACTGAAGTCTTTGAGATGATTACTTGTGTTTAAATTTAGGTGTTTATTTTATTTATTTATTTATTTATTTATTTATTTTATATTGATATTTTATATACTATTATAAGTTTATGTTTTTATTTATATCTCCAGCAGAATATTTCCAGCATGTGGATTATCCAAGCTCCACACCAGATATTCCCACTGGGAGAAAGTGATGAGCAAAATTTTTATTATTGTAGTGTCAAAAGAAAGCTGGAGGAGCTGTGTTTTTTGGTTTTTTTTTAATTATGTTTAAGGTTTAGATTGAAGTTTTTGAAATGGGAGTTTGTGTTTAGATTTAGGTGTTTATTACTTTAATTTATATTGTTTTTATTATTATATTATATATATAATTTATAAGTGTATATTATTTATTTATATCTCCTGCAGAATATTTCCAGCAGCACGTGGATTATCCAAGCTCTGCACCAGATATTCCCACTGGGAGAAAGTGATGAGCAAACTGTGGTTTGTTATTGCAGTGTCAAAAAGAAGCTGGAGAAGTTGTGGCGTTGGTTTTTGGGGTTTTTTAAATTTTGTTTTTATTTTTGTTGAGGTTGGGATTGAAGTTTCTGAGATGAGAGTTTGTGTTTAGATTTAGGTGTTTATTTTTTTATTTATAATCGAAGTTGTTAGTTTTATAGTGTTTTTTAATAAGCTATAAAATCGTTAACTATTTTTTATTATTAAATTTTTAAAAGTTAAATTATTTAATTAAGAAATAATATTTAAATTCTTTTGTTTAATAAAGAAATATTTTAATATAATATTTTCATATTTTAATATAATAATTGATTATTTAAAGTCCCCAATGCAGTCTTTTTGTTTATTTTAAAATATTACTTAAACTTATAAAAAATAAAGAAAAAAATAGTTACTATCTTTAAATTTTTATTTTATTTTATATATATTATCTTTTACAATGTTACCTTTAAAATTTTTTATTTTGTAATATTATATATATTTTAATTAACTATATATTTGTAATCTTAATGTTATTAATGAATTCCCCTTTCCCTGTGGAGTCTCTGGAAGGTTCCCTGCAGGAATCCCTGTTCCATAGTGGGAATTGGTGGCTGTGGCTGCCCTGGCTGCTCAGCACTGCTGGGGATCCTGCAATGCCCCAAATGCCCATTCCCAGTGTCCTCATGGTTACAAATCTCCTCTTTTGGAAGGGGAATCGATGAACGAAATGAACCTGACTCCTTCAGAAATCTGATGGCCAGAGCTGGAGGAAAGCATGATCCACACGTGGCTCCAAAACATGGCCTTGTTGTCTTGGGAAATATCACAAAATCCCAGAATTGTTGAGGCTGGCACAGCCCTGCCAGCCCATGCAGTGCCAGCTGTGCCCCGTGGGCACCTTGTGCCCAGCCCAGAGCACTCAGTGCCACCTCCAGGGCACACCTGCAGGGATGGGCACTGCAGAGCTCCCTGGGCAGCCCCTGCCAATATTTCCCAACCCTTTTCATGAGGGAATTCCTGCTGGTGTCCATCCTGAGCCTCCCTGGCAAGTTCTAATGTGTATTCCAGATTTCCTGCATTTCCCAAGCAGAATTCCCTCCTCCTCCTGTTACAGCTCTCTGTCCTTGGTAATTACAGAAGTTTATTTTGTCATTTTATTGCCTATTATATTTAAATAATTATATTTTAAATATATTCATATTCCTATTCATATTAAATATTTGTAACACATAAAATTTCTATTTAGAATATAGAATACAGAATGTATTATACCATATACAATATACAATATACAATATACAATATATAATTATATATTATATATTATATATTATATATTGTATATTGTATATTGTATATTGTATACTGTATATTGTATATTATTAAATATTATATATTATATATTATATATTATGTGCTGTATAGTATATTATGTGCTATATAGTATATATATAGCATATTATAATATTATAAATATATTACGTATACCATTAATATTTATATTAGTATTTATATTGGTATTTCTATTAATACTAAAATCAATATATTAATTTTAAATCTATCAAATAGGGATAATTTTATTAATAGTGCCTCACACCACGAGGCTGCTTCCTGACTCTGGTTGCTGCTGCCGAGCCCCACTTTTGAGCTCAGTTTAACAAATTTTAGGCCACCACAGCCTGAGGTTTAAGAAGCCTGAGTTAAATCATTACCCAGGGTGGAAACTGCCACAAAAAGAGAAAAGTGCTGACTTTCTGGGGGTTGAGTTTTGGTTTCATTTGAACAACAACCCAAAACTGAAGATGACGAGGTTGTTTAAAAGCTGCTACTGCATTTGGAGCACAAGCACTTGGCCATACTCAGCCCAAGATAAGAGTGAATTTTAATAAATTAATTCTGTTTATTCAGACCTCCAACTGCTACAGACATGCTGTAAATCTTCTTGCCTGGTGAGAAACATCATGAAAATATTCCATTTATTGTACTTGTTTTATCACTTGTGATCTTACTCAAACCCCAAAATCAAAACTTGCTGTGCTGAAATGGCAGATACCATTTTTACAGCCTGCTAATCTCAAGGTTTTATTGCTTGGCATAAATTTCTAGGTTTGTTTTTATTTTATTTGAGAGGAGAAAAAAAAAAAAAAAAGAGTGGGGAGCACAGAAATTGCTAATGAGCATAATTATGCGCTGCCCAGACTGAAAATGCCATCGTGGCTTGCATGGCTTGGGGGAAGATTCCAAAATATTCCAAAATATTCCACCTTGTGACTCTGACAGAAGTGGAAACACACTTACCAGGGGTTTTTAGCTGCCTGCCAGCTCCCTGTGTAATTAGCTAAAATAATAACGGCTGATCAGTTATAAAAACTGGCACTGATTTAAAATAAAAAGATGTCGAGTCCACTCAGTCTGCACTCTACAAAAACAAAATGCTGCCAGCAGCTTCCTTGAAACAAATCCTGTTAAAATATCAACAGTAACGTGATACACCAGATATAACAGAGAAGAGAGAAATTTCACTTCTGTATTTTTACTGCTCCCGAAATGAGACACCGAAAAGGAGATATTCACCATAAACTTGTGCTTATAACCTGATAACCAGGTGCTGATAACCAATATTGCTGATAATCAATAACCATATTGCTGATAACCAATTTTTGGTGGGAGTAAAAGGAGATATTTACCATAAACTAAAAGGAGATATTCACCATAAACCTATGCTTATAACCTGATAACCAGGTGCTGATAACCAATATTGCTGATAATCAATAACCATATTGCTGATAACCAGTTTTTGGTGGGGAATTTGGTGTTGCGGCTCCTCCCATACTCCTCTGGGTGCTCTGTCCCCCACAAAAAGTGAGAAAGTAAACTATGAAAAGTAGGATTTTAATTTTTTTAAATTTTGGATTTATTGTAGAAAATCTATAATGATTTATTATTATATATTTACTATTATTACATATTATAGTAAATATATATACTATATTAATATATAATATATTATATATAATGTAGAATGTATATTATATATTGTATATCATATATCATATATTATATATAATACATTATACATTATACATATTATACTATATATTCTATATTCTATATTATATTATATTATATTATATTATATTATATTATATTATATTATATTGAAACATGCCCTGCTTATAACCCAGAGTAAATAAGAAGCGATGAGGGCTTTGGTAATGAAATATATAAATAAACATATATTTATTTATTTATTTATTATAAATATTTATATTATAAGTAGATATTTATATTATATATATTTTTAATCTATAAAATATTATATATATATATATATATATATATATATAATATATATTCTATATATAAAAATATCCCAACCCAGCCCATTTATACATCTACCCAAGGTAAGAAATTCCAAATAATGAACGGGGAGAAAGCCAGAAATAAAAATTGCTTGGATCCAGGCTCTCTCTGTGCTCCATTTGTGCTGCTGCACAAAAACAGGGATTCTCTGTGGCCGCTGGGCTCTTTGCTCAGGGAGGAAGATGGATTACGTGGCTCAGCCCTCTTGGCAAGGAAACACACGGCCCCCACATGTCAGCAGAGGAATCCTCATCACCACTCATGTACAATCTAATCCCTGCCTGTCATGACAGTCTCCAAAACATGGAGCACTCCCTGAGCCACGGCCAATTTTCCCCTCCAGGAGCAGCGCTCCCTGCTCCGTGTGCGCGTTACGCCTCAGCGTAGAAATATTCCCGCTTTTTGAGCAGAGATTTGGAGCTGAGAGGGGCTGGAAGGCAGTGGGAATCCCATGGGATTCCTTTGGAGGGCTGACACTTGAAACTCAGAGGCTTTTTCCCCCTCTCCCAGGGGGATTCCCAAAGGCAGGAGCGTTTCCCCCAGCCTCATTTCGGGACGTGTGAGTGAAATCCAGGACACAATGGATGGATGGGGCTGCTTTAAAGAAGCCTTTGTCCGGAATTCCTGCAGCACTAAGTCCTCCCAGAAACGGGATCTGCAGAGAGCAGCACGAATACATCAGGATGTGTGGTGAGCAGGACAAATGTGGCTGGGCATAAGCGGCTGCAGGGCTGCAGACGTGTGCCCTGACGGGAGGTGAGTGCTGCCTGAATTGCTGCTCTGCTCCTGAGGCACCTGTTGAAATAAAATACAGCCCAGGAGCACCAGGGGCTGGCCTGAGGTGGAGATCCTCAGGAGCACGTGGGTGTCTGAGCACCAAAATCATGGGAATTGGGGTTTTTTCCAGGTAATCTGAAGGTTCAGCTGTTGGGTTCCCACCAAAAGAGGGCTTGAAGAGGAGAGGATCCAAGGCAAGGCATGGATGATCTTCAAAACAAGAGGAAAAAAACCTCCAGATGAACCAGAGGACATCAGACGGAATTTCCTCAAGGGAAGGTGCCACCTCCAGGATATCTCCAGGGATGGACACTCCAAACACCCCTGGGCAGCTCCTTCCAACATTTCCCAACCCTTTCTACGGGGAAATTCCTCCTGGTGTCCAGCATGAGCCTCCCTGTCAAGTTCTCCTGTGTATTCCAGGTTTCCTGTATTTCCCAAGCTGCCCAGGGAGGTTTGGAGTCTCCATCCCTGGAGGTGCCCAAGGAATACCTGGAGGTGGCACTCAGAGCTCTGGGCTGGGGACAAGGTGGGCATGGGGCACAGCTGAGCTCAGAGATCCTGGAGGTCTTTTCCAGCCTTAATCCTGGGGTTCTGGGGCAGAATCTGAATTATCCAAGTGCTGCTGGATAAATGTGGGGACTGGTGGGTACCACAAGCAGCATTTTGATGCCTTGATCTAGTTTCAAGTTGTTTGAACAGGCAGGAAAGTTCTTGAGAGGTGTTTGGTATTTCCCGGTCACTTTGGCATCTCCTCCTCCACTCAGAGCTGGAAAATTCACAGATAAACAGGGGCAGAGAAACACCAGAGGGGAAAAGAATTTTATTCTTTGCCTCATAGGCAGAGGGTGAATTTCTGAGGGTGTAACAGCACTGCTTGAAAAGAAGATTCTCCCATTGTGCCCTGCACTGAACATGAGTTCCATGGCCCTGGAATCATTGTGGGTTCCTGGCTGAGCATTAACTCTGGATATTCTAAACTCACAAAAAAATTCAGATAAACCAAATTATCTGGAATTAAACAGGTACCACTTAGCAAAAGAGGGAAGCAGAAGAAAAAAGAAGTGAGGCCCAAGCAGTGAAGGCAAGTTTTTTACTCCTTAGTGTTAATCTTCCTCCTAATGAGGCTGAAAACGCACTCAGCCTCAGGAGCTTGCTCAGCAGGCAGAGAGAAGAGGCAAAACCATTCCAAACTGTGATTTTTAGCAATATTTTTTGTTGAGAGTGTCAGAAATGTAAGGTTACCATGCCATCTGAATTATTATTATTATTGTTGTTGTTGTTGTTGTTGTTGTTGTTGTTATTTTATTATCTTAATTGCTAAAGCAAGAGAAACAGCCAGAAAAGCTGAGAGCAGCCTGTTGTCCCTGGATTTTTTCAATTTTCTTCATGTGAAAAGCTTTTAAGAACTCCTAGTCAGGGTGAGCTTTTGTTACTCCAAACAATTTATTAGCTGTTCAAATCCACATATTTAGATCCGTATTGACAATACACAATTTTACAAGGTACTTAGAGGGGTTTATTCTATAAATTAAACATTGTTTCAGTGAGATAAATGAAATGTTTATAGAGTCACAGTGACATTGGAAATAGAGCAATTGTTGGTGTGAAACACCTGATGAGAATGGAGAGGGGAAAGGAAAAGGGGAGAGGAAAAGGGGAAAGGAAAGGAAAAGGAAAAGGAAAATGCTAATTGGACTTTTGCTCAAAATTTCTTAATCCTGGCTGGCTGAGTTTAAATGCCAGAAAGAGGAATCTGAGTTCCCAAACTGCAGAATGTGAAAGTTTTATGTGAAGTGGATTTGTGAACTAAATTTCACCTACAAAGAGGAAATTTTTTTGAAGGCTCCTGTATTGTTCTCCATGGGAAAAAAAAAAGAAAAAATAACCCCACAACTGTATTTTAACTGCTTCAGTAGCCAACAAGTCAGGTCTTGCAAATAGGAAACAATTACCTGCACAGGTAATTATTGCTTTAGTTTGAATGTCAGCTAATATTTACTTTTCAACCAGCAGATTCTGATGCTTGCAGGAGGACAGGAGAAATTTGCAGTGGGCTCCTCTATTTATAAACCTACAGCATTTTTATGGCTTCTTAACATAGTCATGAAGCTGAATTTATTTTCTCCATTAATATTGGCTTTGCATCTCAGCATATCTGTACAGGTTTTTTTCCAAATGAAAAATTTATTTTTGCTTGGAGCAGCCTTGGATAAGAAAGGTCCCTGCCCATGGCAAGGGATGGAACTGGGTGATTTTTTAAGATGAACAGGGAAGTTTTTAAGCACAAAGAGTTGACAGTTTCTGATTCATACGAGTAAAGACAGAAGGGGCAAACAAGTTTCTGTAGGAATATATCACATTATTATGAACTGCAATTTAAATATATCACATTATTATGAACTGGTGGCACTTTTCAGTCAGTGAGAAGGAACAAATTTCCAAATTTTTGTTCCAAATGGCACAAAATTTGTGCCATTTCCAAGGCACAAATCAGAACCTAAATCAGGAATCCTAAAACACCCAGTGCCATGAATGATCCTTCTTCCAAAGCTAAAAAACATACAAGCACTATTTGTGTTTTATATACATTCAGTTCCTGATTTTTCTAACATTATTGTGTCTTAAAATATCATAGAACAACCATGGCATTTAATCCATCATAAAAAAACCCAAAACCCCTGTATTTGATGTTATTCTTAATGTAGCTGCTGCCTTATGGGCTGTGCAAACATGAAAAAAAGAAAACAGTAATTCTGTGATAAGCACAACAGGAAATTGGAGGTTGCTGCTGATGAAACTGATATCCAGCTGGTAATCTGAGCAATGAAGTCACTAAAGCTTTCCTGCACTATAAATTTTATTTCCTGGGATGTATTTAATGTTTTTGTTAGATTTTTGGGGGGGATAGTGCACACTGGGGTCTCTTCATTTTAGAGTCATCACCGCGATTTTGTGGGGTGATAAAATAAATGCTGTGATAAAAAAAATACCAGAATGTGGGGGGAGAAATGTGAAGTTTGCTGGTGCTTTAGTGTCAGAATTTCCGTGCAACAGGGGCTGCTGTGAGACAGCAGCCAGGAGCTAAAGGGAGGAGGGGGTTTGAGCTGTGCCCACTCCTTACAAAGGCTGCTTAGTAACCCCCAGCCCATTGCCTCCAAGCTTCAAGCTTGCTGTTTGTTCAGCTATTTCATTAAAAAACAGCAAAAAGCCCTTCTGGAGAGGGGCAAGAAGGGAAAGCAGCAGCCAGAGAAGGGGAAATGTAATTGCAGGGTGCTGAAGCCTTTCCTCATAGTGGAGACAGCGAAAGTTACAGGGATTTTGTGAGCTGCTGCTAACCCTAAAGAGGGGCCTGACAACATTTATTTATTTGTTTTGTACCAAATGAGCTTCTGAGAGGGGAATCATCTCATCAGTCAAAGCAGCTGAAGTGCTGCTGGCTTTCAGGAATTTACAAATCCCAGAATCCCAGGATTCCTAAGGCTGGCACAGCCCTGCCAGCCCATGGAGTGCCAGCTGTGCCCCATGGGCACCTTGTCCCCAGCCCAGAGCACTCAGTGCCACCTCCAGGGGACACCTGCAGGGATGGGCACTGCAAAGCTCCCTGGGCAGCTCCTGCCAAGGCCTGAGCTCCCTCTCCATGGAGAAATTCCTCCTGGGGTCCACCAGACATTGTCCCAATGATCACATCTCCTTTGGCTGCTTTGCAAAGGGTGGTTGGAATCACTTCAGTCTCAGCAGAGAAGCTTTGGAAGTTTTGTTCTCCTGTGCTACTCAGAGAGTCAGACTCAGATGGAAGATTGGGATTTTTCAAATTCTCTGTGCAGGGACGCCTCCCATTGTCCCAGGCTGCTCCAGCCCCAATGTCCAGCCTGGCCTTGGGCACTGCCAGGGATCCAGGGATGGAATTCCATGCCAGCCCTGCCCACCCTGCCAGGGAACAACTCCTAATTCCCAATATCCAACCTCAATTTCCCTTCTTTCAGTTTGAACCCATTAATTTGCTGGAACTCATCACTGCCAGTCTCCAACAGGAGCCCAGGGTGACAGCAGGTACTGCCCTGAGGAAAGAGCAGAGATGGACACCAAACATCCTGTGGGGCAGAGAGGCAAATCAGCAGTCCAGAAAACTCGAGGGACACAGTTTTGTCCATTTTCTTTTTAATGAGTTTATTTCAAGGTCAAAGAAAGATGTTAGGGAGAAAACTTTCCCTGAGGCAATTCCAGGGGCTGGGGAGGAGCTGGCTCCCACAGAAGGAAACTTGAGGAAAGAGGAGTGGAACGAGAGAGCTCAGAATCAAGGGGAAGGAAAAGCAGCAAAATAGAAACAATGGGAGGGTGGGCAGGGGCTGGGATGGAATTCCCAGAGCAGCTGTGGAGCCCCTGGATCCCTGGCAGTGCCCAAGGCCAGGCTGGACACTGGGCCTGGAGCAGCCTGGGACACAGTGGGAGGTGTCCCTGCCATGGCAGGGGTGGCACTGGATGGGCTTTGAGGTCCCTTCCAGCCCAAACTATTCTATAATTCTATAATTCTCTGATTTCTGTGGTCAGAAACTTTGCAGGACCAATCTCCCAGGAAATTGGTTCATGGTAGTGTGAGGGATCCTTCTGGAAATTTTGCTAGAAACCAAAGGAATGGGAAATGGAGTGGAGAAGGCCCACTCCATTGGGCCCACTCCATTGGGCCTAAGCTGTGAGTTCCTTTCACAAATCTCAAACACAAATTAGAAACTGGATCAGGGACTTCCAGATGAGCACAGAAACTCAGCATGACCATGTAGTGATGAAGTCAGAGAGGCCAAGACACAGAATAAATGCAGTTTTGGGAAACCAAAAATATTGGATGCAGAAAAACATGGGAGATTCTCACTTGGATCCCTGTCCTGAGGCAATGTCCAGCCCCAATAACTGAACAGAGAATCAGTTTGCTTCACCAACCTGAAGACATCAAATGACACCTGGAACTCTGTAAAAAATTCATGTCCTCTTGCCAATACCTCTCAGCCATTTCTGTGCCAGAGGAGGAGGGCAGGAGAGGATTGAACACAGACCCAGGACCCTGCAAGGGCACAAAATGTCTCATAATTCCCAGAACAGGGCACGAAAATGCTTGGTGTTGTTGAGAGCAGAGGCGAGATGGTTCTGGAGGGTTCCAGATGGGTCTGTGTCTTAGTGAGAAAAGCCAGGTGTGTGCTAAGGAAGGCAGGAGCCTCCCTTGAAATGGAAAATGTAAACCCTCTCCCTCTGAATTACTATAATTCTGAAATTAAGGGGCTCTCACGCAAAGGTATGGGAATAGGAAGAACAGTTCTTTACTAGGAAAATTAAAAATACAAACGCAATAGTACAAAAAAAGAAAACAAACTGCTGCCAGAGCCAGAGCAGGCCCTGCCCCCCTGTGTGCCAGGGCGGTGTCCCAGCCCCATGCCAGGGGGGCTCAGCCCTCCTGCAGTGCCAGCTGTGGCTCTGCTGCAGCAGGGATCCTGCACAAGGGGGGAGTTTTCCTCTGCAGCTCCAGGGGAAGAGGCAGCTGCTCCTCTGGCAATGCAGGGGGCAAAGGCTGCTCTGCTGTCCCAGCACCTCAGATTGGATCCAGGCAGGAATGCTTGGCTCCTCCCCTGGGCGGAGCATCTCCCCATGGGATGCTGGGATTGGATCAGCCCTGCAGGGACACTCAGTGGCCATGGACAGCAGAGATCTCCTGCAGGGAGGGTTGGCTGTGGGAGAGAGAAAGGAAAAACTGCCCCAGGAACAGCAGAGAACTGCCCCAGCTCTGACAGGTGGGAACGGAACACACTTATCTTACAATCCAGGGCAATCTGTTAGAGGACAGGGATGTGGAAAGACAAAAATCACAGAATCATGGAATGGTTTGGGTTGGGAGGGAACTGAAAGATCATTTTGTTCCACCCTTGCCATGGCAGGGACACCTCCCGCTGCCCCAGGCTGCTCCAAGCCCCAATGTCCAACCTGGCCTTGGGCACTGCCAGGAGCAATTCCTTCCCAAAATCAGGGATGGGGCAGCAGGAAAATGTCCCAGCAGGAAAATATCATCAGGGGTTGGGTGGGAGCAGAGCCTGGATGTGATCCACCCTGTCCAACGCTGAAGGAGTCAATTAGAGGGAATCCAGGAAAAAAAAAAGCATAATATTAAACAGAGATAAAGAAAAGACATCTTGCAAAGAAAAATTTGAGTCAGTGGGAGAAGAAAATATGGAAATAATATCTGGGGGGGGGGAATATGAATGTGCATAATAATAAATTAAATATTTCAGGGCTTTTAATTCATTTACACTGACATGTTAACATTAGCAGGAATTTGTGGTTTATTTCCAATTGTTTTTCAAAAAAACTTGTAACAGCTAAATCAGACCTATGTGACTGAGAGAACTTCAAAATTTTGAGAGGAAGATTTTGATTCAAATCTTTTGGAAGCTCTGCAGATAGAATGAGTTGTTTTTACAAGAAAAGAAGAGTTGTGTTTTTGCAAAGCACAACTTTCATGGGAACCTCCAAATCTGTGAGGGGACAGACGATTTTATTCCTATCTCTGCTTCCAGGGTGAAGTCACCACAACATCAAAACTGAGTCTTACCTGGGTGTCCAACATCTAAAACATCTAAAAAACATCTGAAGATGTCCCTTTGAATGGTTTTTAGATGTTTTAGATGTTTTTTTCTGTCGTCCCTCATGGCTCGGGTCCAGCCCTGCTTCTCTTGCCTCCGAATTTGGAGTGACAAAGCTTTAAAGAGCAGCTTTGGGCTCCTTTTGGGGGCTTGAGGCTCTTAACCCGGGCTGTTGTTCCCTTCAGTGACACAGCCAGAGGTCACCCAGCCCTTTTGTCCCCCTGGCTGGAAAAGAGCAAGAGGTTGCAGTGCCCACAAAGGCCCTTTGTGCCCAGCCCAGCAGCTGAAGCACTCCTGAGCCCCCAGGTTGTGCCAGGCCCTGCCCAGATTTAATAAAGATGTCATTTTCCTTCATCCCCTTTTAAAGTTTTAAACCTGCTTTGCTTTGCTCCTAATCCTATCTCACAACAAGAATTAAGTGCATGGGTAATTAACCAACGCTGAACCCACCATGCTAGTTAGTGAATTAGCTAAAAAAAAAAAATTAACTAAAAATTAGTTAAATCTCTAATTAGCAAAGCAAAACCACAGTGACAGTGACAGAGCCACTGCTGGGGCTCTGTTTGCTGGGTCACACACACAAAAAACCTTCAGGGGTGGCTTAAGAAGGACTGGGGTGTCCAATCAGGTGCTGCATTGTACATGGTGGCTGCAGGGGAGAAAATTGAGTAATTTACACAAGTACATTAATTAAAAGCTCTGAAACATTTTACTTATTTTGCTTTTTATACTTATTATTATTAGAAATATATTATATTTATTACAACTATATTATTGTATGTATATTATAATGTATATATGATAATGAAATTTTATAGTAGAAAATAATGTGATATTATTTGAATATTATAATATGATATCATAATACTATAATATCATTCTACTATAATATAATAAAATAATATTATTATATTATATTATATTATATTATATTATTTTATATTATATTACATTACATTATATTATCTTACATTATATTATATTGTATTATATTACATTACATTGCATTACATTACATTACATTATATTATATTACATTATATTAATAATATCATTACATGTATATTTTAATTAATATTTCATTTTATATTTTATATATTTTTAAATTATATATTTAATTTTATATTTAGTATCTTTAATAAATTTTAATATAGATTTTATATTATATTTTATATGTATTATATGTTTTAATTATATATTTAATGTTCTATTTAATATATTATATTAAATATATAATTCTATTTCATTTATTGTATTTAATTTATTATATTTATTTATTATATTATTTTGCTTATTCCTACTTCCCCCCCCTAGATATTATTTCCATGTTTTCTCCTCTCATTAATTCAAACTTTTCTTTGCAAACCCTGCTTTCTTTATCTCTGCTTATTGGCATGCATTTCTTTTATTTTTTTTTTTCCTGAATTCAGCAGCTCCCAGGAAGGGTCTGAACCCAGCCTGGAAGTTCTTTGGGGTTTCAGCCTCTCTGGCCACTTGCACCAGGAGGGATTTTAGGGCTCACAAAACCCTTAAACTGTTATGGGGACAAATTTGATCATTGTCAGGCTCTACGTGAGCTGATTTCCCACCCGTGGATGTTCAGCGCAAGAAAAAAATAATAAATCTCCACAGAACATTCTGCTTCCCTAAGCAAATCTTCAGCACAGACTGCAACACAATCCATTCAAAATACTGGAAAATATCTTGGCAATCAGACAAAATACTGATTAAAAAACCACATCTGTAGATGAAATTATTGCTGAGTGTATTTATGAGCGATGCCTGACCAAAATTTAAAAAAATTAGAGAAATTAGTTTTTCAATTAATAAATTAATTCAAAATTAAATTTATAATTATTAATTAAATATGAATATATTAATTTTATATGTGAAAATATATAAATATATCTTATTCATATATAAAATAAATCTAAATTATTAATAATTTAAAATTAAATAAATTAATTTTAATTAATAAATTAAATAAAATTATTTAATTTTTAAATTTTTGATTAATAACAATTAACAAATTAAAGATCAGAGCGCATCAGTGGGTTTGGGTGACTCCACCCTTTGCCACCTGCCCAAGGTACTGAAGTGGCTTTCAGGGCTTTCCTGAAGGTTTTTTTTTGGGGGGCTCAGCCCCACAAATTCTGGTTTATGTCACGAGGTAAATAAATATCCTGTCTGTTCCTGAGTGCCAGCAGCAACTTGGGGGCAACAAAGGCGCGGTTGTTGAATTATTTATGAATGCCAACGTTATTTATTCGTCTAGTGCTGGGCTCTCCTCCGTGATGTTTATGCACACAAGTTATGGATGTGATTTATGTATCGAGAGCACAAAGAGGAGAAATCTGGGATATTTCCCTCTGCGCTGGATGGGGTTCAGAGCCTCAGGAGCTCCTGGCTTGTGAAATCCTCTCACTCCTCATTTCGGAGCTGGATTTCTGAGGAGTCACCAAGAGGGCACTGATGGGAGCGTTTCCCCATGGCAGCAGCTCAAACATGGCCCGTTGTCGCAGACATTTTTTCACAGAAATCTTTTCTTTCAGATTTCTGCATCTTCTGGAAGGCAGAAGCTTCGGAAGAGAATGTAAACAATTGTTAGTTGCTGTAAAATGTCATGAGATACACTCTGATCAGCTCATGCTTCTATGTTTATAATTAAGGGCTAATCACAAGAACAAGATGGGGACTAAGTCTCTAAATACAACTTTGTTATAGATTTTTTCTTTCTATTCTTAGCTTAAGAAGCTTCTGCAACTTCTCTCTTTATTCTATTTAGTATAGTTATAATGTATTATATATCATAGATCAATAAATCTAGCTTTCTGATCTAGAAACAAGATTCACTATCTCTCTCTCACCAGCAGCGACCCACTCAAGTCGCTGTAATAGCCCGTTGCAAAAGAGAGAATCTTGTGCACATTTCTCAAATTATCCCCTTTTTTACCTCCTCTTTAAAATTTTTCTTTCTACTCTTGGTTGTCTTTAACAATATATTTTCTTCATTATAAAGCATCAGGGTGCTGGATGAGACAATTCTGAGTCTCCACTTAAATTCGTATTTTAGAACTTTAAGAATTGTGGTCATCAAACTCCAGATCTTCAACTCCCTGCTTTTTCTGGTGCAGAAAGAGGAATTTTTTTTTGCAATTCTTGCCTGTATTTCTTTCATTACAAGCTGTAAATGAATGGTGTCAGAACATCATGAGTCAACCTCAGAGAGTTTATCATGGATGGCACAAAATTTTGCCGCCCTTAATGTTTTATTCCTTTGTATTTGAGGAGAATTTCATCTCCATTACTGAAATTTTCCTTCCACTTTTATTCCTTTCCTTTACATTTGAGGAGAATTTCATCTCCAGCTCGGAGCAATGAAATCAGTGAATTCTCTCCTTGTGAGCCTAGAGGAGCAGTTCCGTGTTTCCATCTGCTCAAACTCACAGGGAAGAGCTGCTGATGGGATTTATTTTGAATAAATTTATTTATTTTGCACCCTGACTTTTGATTTATTGATTACTATGAATTATTATTAATTTATTTGATTTTTTGACATTTTGGTCAGGCATTGCTCACAATGGGATATTTTTTTTTTTGTCCTACCCAGCTGTCCCCAATTCCTGGTTGCTGCTCCACTTTCCTGTGCCCAGCTTTGGATTTCCTTGGATTGACTCCTTCACAAAAGTCACCCCTGGCATCCAAAGGCTCATATTTGTTTATTAAAATGCTCTCAGGTCAATATTCTGCAGGCATGGAATTCCAGGCAGGATTTTCCTGGGAGTTATTGGCATTATGCTCAATAGCATGATGCTGACAGCAAATTTATTTCAGCTTAGAACACCCTGTCAAATCCTGATTTTTTTGTGGAATTGAAGGGCAAAACTCCCCCTTGGACAAGAACATTTCACCCTGAGGCTCAGCAGGGTTTGCACAAACCCTTTTTTCCCCTCTGTTCACCTGATTTTCTCACTTTATTTATATTTCCACTCAACCACATCCAACTTTTTGGGATTCCTGGATGCTGCGGAAGGAATCCACGGATGCACCTTCAGTTTTGTGACAGCCCCGCGACCCCCAAAATGAATATTTGGCTGTGTTTGGTTCAGATCTTAAAAAGTTCCATCATGTACAGTAATCATCATAACCATGTGGGCAGCCCCTTCCCCAGCTCCTTCAGCCCTGACTTTTGCCCTTTTTTCTTGATTGATAAGTGACAGCTCTGCATTCTGGGCCCTGAAATATATATTTACAGTAGTCTAAGAAATTTGTCCTTAATCAGAGGAGGCTTGACTTGCCAGCACATCTTTAGAATATTATTGAGTAACTCATTAAAATGTTAATAGCTTCTGTCAGGATTTATTGATCCTGATGTCAGCTTTTCTCAGAATGAGAAATAAAGCTGATTTTTATCTCATCTTCACACCACGCTGAGTGATCAGGACTTAAATAGAATAATGAGAAGGGCTTGAGGAGAATAATCAGCATTTATCCAGCACTTGTGAGTGCAGACAGAGCCCTCCAGATACACAGGTGGATTTTCTGTGGGGAACAGGAGGAAAATGAAGAGGACATTTTGTCTGGAACATTCTGCCAAATAATTTTGTTTCTGAAGCAAAGAGATAAGATGCAATAACATCAAAATTTCTGTTGAATAAAACCAGATTTTTTTTTTCCCAGCTTAGTAAAATAAAATTCTGAATTCCCTTGTTGTTCAGTTTTTATTCCACTGAATTTCCACAAAAAAAAAACATTTGATGTTGTCAACATTTTTTGGGGAATGTGTGGCACTGGACAAAATCCAGGGAAGGAGAGGGAGGGAAAGGGATTTTTTTTCCAAAGGTGAATTTTTTTCCCCCAAACTTCACATCTCAGGATCTTTCCCAGCAGGAGCAACAAGAGGAAAACAACAAATCCCACACTGAGCCTTGTCAAGGGTCAAGATGAATGAAAAAAATAAGAGAGAAGAATCTGTCTTTTATATCTTGCTTTAAAAATTATGAACTCAGGACTCTCCTTGTGAGAACATCGAGTGTGGCACAGCCTGAGCAGGATTTGAGCTCCTGGTGGGAGATTTGTTAATTCAAAAGGACCCTGATATAGAAAAAAATTGGTTTTTCTTCAATTGTTCCATTAAAAATTGATTTAAATAGCTGCATACAAAGCAATTCCCTCTGAGCCTGGCATGAAGGGACTTTCCCTAAATACCTGGAAGGTGAGAGGCATTTACTGGCTGTGGGATTGGGGCATTAAAAATGGGCTAAAAACCTTACCTGGCTGCACTTGTGCTGCAGGGAAAAGCTTAAAATAAGTGAATGTCTGCAAGGAAAAAGGCTCAGCCTTCTGATACAAGAGATTCCTTTATGCCATGTGCTCATGGGGCACAGAAATTAAAATTAGAATTAGAAAAAAATTATAGAATTAGAAAAAATATAGAAAATATAGGGGGAGAAAAAAAGGTGGGTTTTTTGTAATTTATGTCTAAGGCAAGGGTTACAACCAAGAGAGTGAATTTCAAAAAATGCTGCAAAAATATAATAATAATAATAATAATAATAATAATAAGAAGAAGAAGAAGAAGAAGAAGAAGAAGAAGAAGAAGAAGAAGAAGAAGAAGAAGTATTACTATTATTATTATTAATAATAGTAGTAGTAATAATAATTTTTTTAAAACTTTTTTTTTAGGACATCCTGAGAGAAGCTGGTTCCTAAATCAGAACTCCTTGTCTGGTTATTCTGAGTAGAGTCTGCAGTCAGGGAGGGTTTCTAGGAGTTATGGCAATGAGTGATATTGGTTGGGATTTATTCAACTTCACCTTTTCATCAGATTAGCCAACATAACAGGAGAATGAAGTTTGGCCAAGCAGCCAGATGTCATCACGTGCTTAGTGCCTTTCACTCTGGCATTTCCAGAATTTGAGACTCAAACATGGAAAAACCCCAAAATGATGCCTCGTTTATGTGACTTGCAGCTCTGACTTTCATTAACACTTTTGCTGTGACTCTTGCCAATAAATCCTGGAATTGCTTGCATTCCTTTAGAAAAGGAGGGCGGCAACAGCTGGGAGGATGCAGACCAGAAATATTATTTAGTGTGTGATAAAGAGCATGAAATCTGGTTGAATCCTTTATTTAACATCTTAATTTTTATGTATAAAGTGTGTAATTAATAATAATTTCTCGGAGAGGCACTTATATATTAAGAAATTCAATATGCCTATAAGTAATTATACAGTTTTTTGTGCAGTCCTGTTCAAAATTCAATATAAAAGTTGCTCGTTTATGGAAATGACTTAAGGATCAAGGTCAGGGTTTTTATGGAGTGATTTGAGATTCCTCAGGATAAAAATGCCATCTAAATGTAAAGATACTGTTTGTTAGGCATTAGTGCTTTACAGACAGTAAATTTAATGGGCCTGATTTTCATTTACCTTTACAGTCAGATGAGGGATCTATTTTGGAAAAGTCACCACTGTGGGGAAAGAAAAACAATGGTCAGGAAATTGCTAATGTTAATGTGATGGAAAGTCAAGCAACCATTTCCAATCTCGTTTAAACTTTGATTCAGGCAGGGCCTGGGACCTGCGCTTCATTTTAATCATCCCAGCAGTCCCAGCAGTGGAGGCCACTGAAAATTAGGATTTTTTCTGCCTGCACAGAGGCCTCAGTCAACAGACTCCAAAATACATTAGCATTTCTCATCCCAACTTAATGGATGGATGGTCTTCTCCCAAAACACGGGCACGGAATGGAAATTTAACGGAGCAGAAAAACTTCCCTGGTGGAAGGAGATGGGGAGGGGGAGGCTCATCCCTGGAAAGGAAGAGGGAATCTCAAGGAAAATCCCAATTGAGGTGCTCTGAGTGATACATCAGGTTTGAGCTTTTCTATTTTTCAGGTTCTGTGCTGCTTTGGTGTGTGGGTCTGGGTTCACATTCAGGGATGGTGAGCTCTGGGCACAGAGCAGGGACACAAAACAATTCCTGCTCCAGCTGGGGACTGTGGTGTTTTCTGGGTCCCCCATGGTTGGGAGGAATGCTGAATCTGACTCCATGTTCTTAGAAGGCTAATTTATTATTTTATGATACTATATTGTATTAAAGAATGCTATACTAAACTACACTAAAGAATAGAGAAAGGATACAGACAGAATGATAAAAAGATAATAACGAAAACTCGTGACTCCTTCCAGAGTCCGACACAGCTTGGCCGTCACTGGCCAATAAGTAAAAACAATTCACACGTTGGATAAACAATCTCCAACCACATTCCAAGGCAGCAAAACACAAGAGAAACAAATGAGGTAATATTGTTTTCCTTTTTCTCTGAGGCTTCCCAGCTTCCCAGGAGAGAAATCCTGGGCAAAGGGATTTTTCAGAAAAAATGATGGTGACAGCTGGGCACCAAGTACAAATGACCCAAATCTCAGCCCAGGAGCACAAACCCCGTGGGCTGGAGAGAGAAAAACAAGCAGGGTGGGACTGCAGGGCTAAAGCTGCAATGGGACAATGAACTGCAAGGTGCAAATGGAGCAGAACTGATCCCAGGGACAGAGCCCGTGCCCGGCCGTGCATTTTGGGGCCATTTTGGTTCATCCTGGGTGCAGCCCTGGCTGGGCTCTGGTGCTGCCCAAGGTGCATCCATGGAGGAGATGCTGTGAATAAATCCCTGCTTTATTCTTTAGTGTTGGGGTCTCTGCTGCTCACAGTGACCCTGAGATGTGTTAGAAAGTCTCTTTTCCCAGCCCAGCGCTTGAAGAAGGAGTCAGAGCTCTTCATTTCTCGGTCTCAAGGTTGTTTATTGTATCTTATCTATAAAAAATCTTCTCCTGTCCAGCTGAGGTCCATCCAGCAAGACAGCCCAAGGCACTCTGCCTGCCCTTAGAGAGGTGTTATCTTTTTGTACAAAATCTACGTGTACAATACTTGAAATTACTTCCCAGTACCTATCACCTATGTTAGGTGAGCTTCTACTCTAAACCAATCTGTAAGTGCCAACATCACAGCAGAAGATGGAGGCCAGGAAGAGGAAGAAGGAGAAAGGCTGGACATGCCCAGGTCCCTCCATCTTGCCTCCTGAACCCCCAATCCAGAAACCGCAAAATTGACTTTTCCGACCCGTGATAACTTCACTATTATTCTACCTAAACTGTTGTGGCTTGCTGATCTTCATATCAGGTTGGTAATTTGCTCCGTGGGTCATTTTGGGCTCTGTGCCAGGGTCTGAGAGCCCTGGAAGGGTCTTGGCTGCTCAGGACAGCCTGAGGGATGTCCTGGGTCCTGCCACTTTAGCTCTGTGCAGCCTCAGCCCTCACAAGGCATCAGAACAAGATGCCCACACTCCTTCCTCAACCTGGAGAAACGCCTAAAATAAGAGGGAAATTATTTCTTCCAGAGGTCTCTCTGCCTTCTCCAACCCCCAGGGGATGTGTTTTATCTTCCCCAGAATCGCAGAACCAAGCCAAGCTGGAAGTGACCCGCAAGGATCATCCACAGTGTCAGCGATAAATAATTCCATCAAAGAGCTCCCCACAAACAGAGGCTCCCTCAGAGCTGCCTCCCTCTCAATGGTGCCATTCAAATTATCTTTTTTTTATTATTATTGGTCATTTTCAGGATTAATCTTGCCAGAGATCTGCTTGGAGTGTCTGCTGAAAAAACAATGTCCCCTTGTGCCTTGGATTTAAAAATAAAGCACCCATTCTGGATTTCTGAGCGTGTGTTTATAAATAAGACACGCTCACAGCCCATATTTTGCACTTTCAGTTTTTAAGTGCTGTGTGATCTCGAATTTGATGGGCTTTGGGTTTTTTCCCAAACACAAAGATCAGAAAGAGCCGTTTGATGCTGTTTCCAAAGTAATGATGTGCAACTTAGTGCCCTGCACGAGCAGAAATATTTTTCTATATTGTGAATATGTGTTTATCCTTCAAGCTTTGAAAGGCTGCTCACAACAGGAAATATTTACACAATCCTTCAGGCATCTGCACTCTTTTGAAGAAACCATTAAAATAAAATTTCTTCTGACACTCGGGGGCTTGAAGAACTGTTGTGTGTTTTGGGGGGCTCTTGGAAGCTTCTATTTCCCCTTAAAATTGGCTAGATGTATTTAGTTAGCTTGGTTTTATATATATATATAGAGAGAGAGAGATATGCAAATATATAGATAAATTTTTGTTTGTATATTTATTTATATTTTAACATTTATATTTTTATATCTATATAAATATATAGATATAAAATATAATATCTAATATGTATATGTATATCTATATATATCTATATATATGTGTATGTTTATATTCATCTATATCTATATCTATATCTATATATTTATATTTATATTTATATTTATATTTATATTTATATTTATATTTATATTTATATTTATATTTATATTTATATTTATATTTATATTTATATTTATATAGATAGATAGATAGATAGATAGATAGATAGAGATATAGATAGATAATGTATTTATGTATTTCCCTAGTGGAAAAATATGGATTGGATGTGATTATGGCTAAAAGAGGTGATTGAAAAATGTTAAAATATGTTCCTGAATGATCTAGGACAATTTTGTAGATTTTAGGGTTGGAAAGGATCATCACAATTTTCTCTTTCTTGAAAATATCCCTGGATCTCCAGGCCTGGGGATGCCACACCCCTGTGACTTGCCTGTGTTTAACTTTGTGGGATTGGAATTAAATTCCACTTTCAAGGCCTCAAATTACTGGAAATTTATCATATTCCATGGTAAAAGTTGTTTTTTTTTTTCCTTGAGTAAGAATTTAGAAATCACAGACAAATTTATTAATTGGAATTTGGTGGGGTACAAAACACACCATGAATGAATGAACGCAGGAACACTTTAGACCTGTTCTTTTCCAGGCTTGCACAGAAAATTCAGTTTGGAATATCTGGATAGAAGCAGTTAAAGTGTTTCTTTGGGATGTTATTGAGGGAAGAGTTTGGGCCAGTTTGGTCCTCACCAGCAGTGCACAAGTTCCTATTCTTGTCAGCTCCCAGTGAAAATAAAAAACTAATAAATAAAAATAACATAAATAAATAAATAAATATTTAAATATTTGTAAAAATGAAGCTAACAAAATAAATAAAATGAAATTAAATTTAAAAATAAAATTAAAAAATTAAAAAATAAAATTAAAAATAAATAAAAAATAATTAAAAAATTAAAGTCTCCTCAGTTTAAATTCTAAAATAAATCTTTGCCTTCATTCCGTAATTTGCTCATCCTGATCTCTGCATGAATCTGACTCACAAGAGCCTTGAGCAACCACACCAGAACAACAAATGCTGATAAATATTCAGCTGACCATGGCCTGGCCCACGTGGCTTGGAAATCATTCACTCCCCAACCCTGTTTCACAGCCAACAAAGAATTTTCCAAGAGAACTTAAAAGCAGTTTGTCAGCAAAGGGCATGAGGACTGAGATTTCATGGAACACAATTAGAGATGTGAAAATGCTTCATGATAAAAATTTTGCAAATTTTTTAAATTCAATCTCCTCTAGCTAAAATTTGCTTCGGAAGTTTTCCACTTCCCATCTGATCCAAAAGGTTGGATTTTAAGTGATTTAAAGTGACAAAAATAGCAGGTCTAAAGGAGCAGCAGGAATAAAGCAAACACCTTGATAAAAGAGGGAATTTCTCTTTGGAGAGGAACATTTCCCAGGGAATGTGTGGGATGAACAATTGCACTGCAAAATTACAATTCCTGCAAGATTTGCTGGAAAAATTGCCGGAGAAGGCTGTGGAACACAACATGATGTGTTCTGGCAGTGATGGCCTGGACAGAGGGCAGAGCTGTGTCTGGAAACACCTGGAGATCCTGTGCCCATGACCCGGAGTCCCTCAGAGCAAAGAGATCCTGAGGGATCTGTGGGAAACCTCTCCAAGGATCCCCCTGATGGGGAGGCCCCTAAAACTTTCTGTTTGTATATTTATTTATAATTTATATTTTATGTTATTTTTGTAGATAGAATTGAGAGAGAAATGGGACTTTTGCCTTTTGGTCTTCAAGTTATTGTTTATTTTTCTCTTATCAAAAGCTCAGCATGCTGTCTGCACACCAGGCTTGAAGAGAAAGGCACCAAAAGTCACCAGACACGCAGGTTCAAGGTCTTTTGAAGCTATTTTGTCCAATTAACTCTTAGAATGTATTTTATTTCTACCTTTCTACCAATAAATAACTATATTTCTGTTCACATACCATCCAGTTGTGGCTCTTTCTCACCAATCACCCTGTGCCACCAACACTGCAGAAAACAGAGCAGGTGAAAAACAAGAAGGAGATCAGACAATGCCCCAAATCCTCCATCTTATCTCCTACCCACCTCCACACCAAAACCCCAAAACTCTGAGTTTTCCACCCTGTGATAAACTCTACCACTGCCTGTTTCATACACACAGATTCCAGTCCATCCCAAAGGCCTTTTGGAAGGTTTCTCCATGGATGAAGGTTAAAAGCAGTGTTCTCCTGGGGGTCAAGGCTTTTCAAAACAAGCAGAGAAATCTTCCCTGTGCCCTGGGTTCCAGCGGGGATCCTAAATAATTCCCTGGAATTATTTGGGATGAATTCCCTGGAATTCTTTAGGGTTCCAACAGGGATCTGTTGGAGCCATTTCCTCCTGGGATTATTGAAGGTCAGGTTGAATGGATTTCTGAGCCCCTGATGGAGTTGAAGATGTCCCTGCTCACTGCAGTGGGGACCTGATGACCTTTAAATGTCCCTTGGTTCTGTGGAACTCATCCCACCAAAGGATCCACCCAAGCCATCAAAGGAATTTAACAAGACGCTTTTAAAGACATTTCTCTGTCTCTTCACGTTGCACCGATGAGCTGGGGGACGAACACAAACTCCTCAGGCTGCTTGGAGCACCCAAGCAGACAGAAATGATGCTGGAAAAAGCCTGATGGGTTGATTTTTTTTCCCCTCCCTCTGCATCCCATAAAAAGTGGTAATTGACATTTTAATGCATGACATGTCGCATTCCTTCATAACGCTGCCGTAATTGAATCCACGTGAAGCCGGAGTGCTCTGGGTGACCCCGGAGTGTGCCACACACCTGGAAGCAGTGAAGTTCAATTAATATGTCATTGCTACTAATAGCAGCTACTACTGAGAACCTCCAGCCAGTGGCTGCTCCAGGGGAAACAGTAATCCTTGGATTTAGGCAGATAATGTACAGTAAACACCAAGGAGCCATTGTTTACATGCAGCCCTGCTTTGGATCAGCACTTAAAATCTTGCTCTCTCTCTCTCTCTCCGTAATTTGCTTTTTTTTTCACTGAATTCCACCATTTAATTCACCCCTGTGCTGCGTTTGTCTGGCTTGGTGTGCAAAAATTTGCAGCTCCTAAAATAAAATCAGCTGAGGGCCATTAGTGGAGTGAATCAAACAGCGCCGAGACAAAGGCTCGTGCAATAAAAAGGGAGCATAAATCACACCCTTGCACAGAGAGAGAAAAAAAACTGTGATAAAATGGCCTTAAGGATTTGATTTAATCTGTCAAAACCCAGGAAATTTAGAGTGAGGGTTGAGAGCCCTTCCTTTGCTTGGTTTGCTGTTAAAATGAAGTTATCAAAAGTCCTACATCGAGGAAATGGATGTGCACGCACCAGGAGCCTGAATATTCCCTTCATTCATTTACTGGTCCAGCAGTAAATCGAGGTTGAAATTCAGGAGCTGCTCCCTTTCCATGGGAGGAAAGGGTTGAAATTCTCCTTTTTATTTATTTCAGCATCAGGTCTGATGATTTCACTGAATTGTGGCTCTGGGGACAACCTGTGTGTCCCAGGGGCTGAACCTGGGAAATTATTAAACCACTTATCCAGCAGGGAATCAAAACTGATGGAACTCTGAGCAACCTGGGTTGGTGGAAGGTGGATCTGGATGACCTTTAAGGTCCACTCCAACCCAAAGCATTCTAGGATTGCTCCTGAATCCACAATTTCACTCAGTGTGAGACTCAATTTTCACTCAGTTGTGGCTCTGGAGACCACCTGTGTGTCCCAGGGGCTGAAGCTGAGAAATTATTAAACCACTTCCCTGTGGGGTTTTGGCTTCTTTTTCTACCTCTGCCTCTGTGAAGGTTGGGATTGAAGCACTTGAGATGAAATTTCATGTTCAGACTCAAATGTTTATTATTTCTTATCTATATTACAAGTGGTGAGTCCTACAGCATTCTACTAACAAGGTAGAAAATGGCTGACCATCTTTCTCTCCAAGGCCTTTTAAAGATAAGCTGTCCAATTAAAAAATTACACCTAAATTATTTTCTTTTAACCCAATACCCAACCACCTGTGCCTGCAATGGGGACTTTTTATCCAATGACACAAAACCACCCAAACCCATGGAGAAGGAGGGGAAGGAGGAGGAGAAGGAGAAGGAGAAAGAGAAGGAGAAGGAGAAGGAGAAGGAGAAGGAGAAGGAGAAGGAGAAGGAGAAGGAGAAGGAGAAGGAGAAGGAGAAGGAGAAGGAGAAGGAGAAGGAGAAGGAGAAGAAAAGAAGAAGAAGAAGAAGAAGAAGAAGAAGAAGAAGAAGAAGAAGAAGAAGAAGAAGAAGAAGAAGAAGAAGAAGAAGGGGAAGAAGAAGGAGCAGCCTCCACCCCAAAACCTCCCTCTTGCTTTCTGTCTATTCCTGTATTCTAAACCCTTAAACTCTGAGCTTCCCACCCTGTGTTATCACACACTTCTATTCAAACTCCACACCCACAATCTCAATTTTATCATTACATTTTATCATTACATTTTGGAAGCTTCTCCACAGCCCCAGGTCAAATAAAGTATTTTATTGTGGGTCTGTTCCCTTCAGCGCAAAAAGTTTAAAATTCTCAGCATCCAGGACTCCAACACTTCCCCAGTTGGGAATCAAATTTGATGGAGCTCTGAGCAACCTGGGCAGGTGAAAGGTGGAACTGGACGACCTCTAAGGTCCCACTCCTGTGGGAAATGGGTTTGTAGGGAATTCTCCAAGCCTGGCAGGAGGCTCACACAGTTTGTGCATCTGTGTGCGAACCTTGAGACAAGAAATGCTGACTGAGAAATGCCCTGGAACGGGACAGACATTGCTGAGAGAGAAATGGAGCTGGAAACAAGTTTCAAAGATGGTTTTGTAAAAAAGACTGGACAGCTTGGGGAAATAGAACTGTGAAAGGTGAATTGTGGGACCCATGAGGGGAAAATTTTAGATGTTTGGTTTTAAGGCATTTACAGCAAAAGCTGATAGGGCAAGAAAAGCTTATAGTGCATTGTAATTAGGAAACAATTGTCTTCTGATTTTGATGGCATGAATTATAACATCTGTATTGTCTACCCTTCACATGACACTGAAAATGGAATAAAAGTTTATAAACAACTCTCAGTTGCCCCATCTCTGGGTCAGGAGAAGGCTCAATCCAACAGACTCCAACCCAAAGCATTCCAGGATTGCTCCTGAATCCACAATTTCCCCATCCTGGCTGGGATTATGGAGGAGAATTTCTCATTTCAAACATTACATCACCTGGAAAAGAGTGAAAACACCGAAGAGCACGGTGGTGATTCATGAGGAGCTTGGCCTCTCCAGAGAGCCCCTGTTTGCAGCATCAGCCCTGTGAGTTTTTATTGGTGTCCAGGCCAACCTCGGGGGAGTTGCAGGTTCTGGCTGGGTAATCCCCGAAGATCCCAGTTTTTATTGAAAGTGGGGTTGGATTTGTGCAGAGCTGCCCTCCTCCCCCCGCACCTCTCATCACCACATCCATTTCATTCCTCCAGCCACGCTGGGCTCTCATCTCAGATTTGCCTGAGATTTATCTGTCAGCTTTATCTGCTCCTAAATTCACTTCAGCTCTGCAGCTGATCCTCCCAGGAATTCGTGATAAATTATATTCCCTGTGTTTTTCATGCTCCTATTTCCCCTCGCTCTGCTTTTGCAAATCTCAGTTTCGAGCCTGCTCTGCTGACCTGAAATCCCACATTTATGGGCTTAGAAGCCAAATTTCCCCAGTGATGGTGGGCAAAGCAGTTGGGAGAATATTCCTTCATATTAATTATACAAATTTTGCTTATTCTGAGATTCTCATGGTGTTTTTGTTTTTTTTTTTTTGAACTCTCCAGTCCATGCTGCATTTTTTGAGGGTCAGAGGCATCAGTGGAATCAATCCCACTGTATTTGCACTGCTCAAGACTCCCAATCTATTCAGGGTAAACATTTCTCTGCCAATCCCCGCTGCAGGAAGATTTCCCAAGATATGCTAATGGCACCTCTCCCGTGCTGGAAAAACCCCAGCAGAGAAAACTGGGGATAAAAAAAAAATATATAGATAAGATTCTAGGTTAAAAAGGGAGAAAAGAGGAAAAAAGCACACTCATAATTTGTCTTTTGGCCGTAGGAGAAACAAAACAATTTCTGGAGCCACTCAAGTGACAAAAGGAAGGTTTGGAGACAACAATTTGGACCAATTTGTGTTGGTGCAGAGAATCTACTGATTTCTTCCCTCAAAAAGTGAATTTATTGGGAGACTTAAAGCCAAGGATCTTATTTAGCTGAGGTTGGTTTTATGGACAGCTCAGCATGAGAACAGATGAATCCAGGAATTTTTGGAAATTTCTAATCAGTAGTACAAGAAAACAGAGAGATAATTCCATATATTTGTCTATAGCAACATGAATTTTTTCTCCTGTTCGGTTATTTGCTTGTTTATTTTGGATTTTTGGGATTTTTTGGGGTTTTAGGGTTTTTTATAGATAAGAAAATATCAAAAAAATTAGTTTGAAGATATAAAACCAGGTTTTCTACTTCCTTGCAAATAATCCCAATCACAGCATCATTTCCAAAGTCATGAATTGCTCTGGGATTGGGCTTTTCCAAGGAGAAGGTATAAAATAACTGAGCAGGAGGAAGTCACAGGGAGATTTTAAAGGCACTGGGCTGGTTCTTAGAGCCTTTTTCCTACCTCAGACATAAAAGCTTCCTCATCCTGACATTCCCCAGCTGGAATTTTCTTTTTTATTTTTGTTAGGTTTTGGGGTTTTATTTTGTTTTCCTTTTTTAGGTTTGGGATTTTAAGAGAAAAAGCAAAAAGAAAACAGAGTTCAATCTCCAAGTCTGGTTCAGAACACCATTTTCCCTCATTTTCCTGTGAGTGACCCCGAATTGATGAACTGATGGGAAAGTCCAGTTGTCTTTGAGGGATTTCAAACTTTGATCTCCATCTTTTCCACAAAAAAAATGTGGAGAGAGGAGCCCACACTGGAGCAGGTTTGCTGGTAGGGCCCGTGACCCCACAGGAGCCCCAGGCTGGAGCAGATCCTGAGGGACTGACCCCTTGGGAAAGGGAGAAATTCCTGAGGGAACGACCCCATGGAAAAGGGAGAAATTCCTGAAGGAACGACCCCATGGAAAAGGGAGAAATTCCTGAGGGACTGACCTCTTGGGAAAGGGAGAAAATCCTGAGGGAATGACCCCATGGAAAAGGGAACAAGTTCCTAAAGGAATAAGCCCATGGGAAAAGGGAGCAGTTCCTGAGGGAGTGACCCCATGGAAAAGGAGAAATTCCTGCAGGACTGACCCCATGCAAGTTGGAACTGCTCTTGAAGGACCGACGCCATGGGAAAGGGAGAAATTCCTAAAGGAATGACCCCATGGGAAAAGGGATGCACCTGGAGCAGTTCCTGAAGGACTGACCCCATGGAAAAGGGAGAAATTCCTGAGGGACTGATCCTATGGAAAATGGAGAAATTCCTGAGGGACTGACCCCATGGAAAAGGGAGAAATTCCTGAGGGACTGACCCCATGGAAAAGGGAGAAATTCCTGAGGGACTGACCCCATGGAAAAGGGAGAAATTCCTGAGGGACTGATCCTATGGAAGTTGGATCAATTCCTGAGGGACTGACCCCATGGGAAAGGGAGAAATTCCTGAAGGAATGATCCCATGGGAAAGGGAGCAGTTCCTGAAGGACTGACCCCATGGAAGTTGGAGTTGTTCCTACAGGATTGACCCCATGGAAATTGGAGCGATTTCTGAAGGACTGACCCCATGGAAAGGACCCACACTGGAGGAATTCCTACAGGACTGCCCCTGATGGGAAAAGGGATCAAATTCTGTAGGACTGATGCCATGGAAAAGGGATCAATACCTTAAAGAATAACCGTATGGGTAAAAGGATCAATTCCTTAGGGACTGACCCTCTGGAAAAGGGATCTACAAGGGGGCGGTTCCTGAAAGACTGACCCCATGGAAATTGGAATAGCTCCTGAAGGACTGACTCCACGGGAAAAGAGAGCAGATCCTGCAGAACTGACCCCATGGAAAGGGATCCACCTGAAGCAGTTCCTGAAGGATTGATCCCACCAATAAAAGGAGTTGTTCCTGCAGGACTGACCCCGTGGAAGCTGGAGCAGTTCCTAAAGGATTGACCCCATGGAAAAAGCATCCATCTGGAGCAGTTCCTGAAGGAGTGACCCAATGGAAAAGGGAGCAGTTCCTGAGAGACTGACCCCAGGGGAAAAGGATCAAAAACCAGAGCAGTTCCTGAAGGACTGAGCCCATGGATAAAGGATCCACACTGGAGGAGTTCCTGAAGGATTAACCCCATGGAAAAGGGATCAGTTCCTGAAGGACTGACCCCATGGGAAAAGGGAGCAGTTCCTTAGGGACTGACCCCATGGATAAAGGATCCACACTGGAGGAATTCCTACAGGACTGACCTCATGGAAAAGGGAGCAATTCCTGCAGAACTGACCCCATGGGAAAGGGATCCAGCTGGAACAGTTCCTGAAGGACAGACCCCCATGCATAAAAGGATCCATGTTGGAGCGGTTCCTGAGGGACTGACCCCATGGGAACAAGGGATCAAATCCTGCAGGACTGACCCCATGGAAAAGCTCCATCAGGAGCTCCCCCGGAGCCGCTGGAGAAAATCAAGAGCATTTTGAGCCCAGGAAGAAGAGAAGGGAGGAGGAAAAGTATTTGTTAAGACCGACTTTTTATTTCTCATTATCCAACCCTGGTTTGACTGGAAATACATTAATTTTTTCCCAAGTCAAGCCTGCTTTGCCTGTGACAGCAGTTCCTGAGCATTTTCCCTGTCCTTACCTCAACCCAGGAGCCTTCCATGACATTTCCTCTGAGTGGATTTGGTGGCAGAGTGGATTTGGGGACAGAGTGGCTTTGGGGGCAGAGGGGCTTTGGGGGCAGAGGGGCTTTGGGGGCAGAGTGGATTTGGGGGCAGAGGGGATTTGGGGGCAGAGGGGCTTTGGTGACAGAGTGGATTTGGGGGCAGAGGGGCTTTGGTGGCAGAGTGGCTTTGGTGGCAGAGGGGCTTTGGGGGCAGAGTGGATTTGGTGGCAGAGTGGCTTTGGTGGCAGAGTGGCTTTGGTGGCAGAGGGGATTTGGGGGCAGAGGGGATTTGGGGGCAGAGGAGCTTTGGGTGAGAGTGGGTTTGGTGGCAGAGTGGATTTGGGGGCAGAGTGGCTTTGGTGGCAGAGGGGCTTTGGGTGAGAGTGGGTTTGGGGGCAAAGGGGCTTTGGTGGCAGAGGGAATTTGGAGGCAGAGTGGCTTTGGGTCAGAGTGGGTTTGGGGGTGTCCAGCACCCAGGCAGGGCCCACCCACAACGAGAGGCCTTGGTTGGACCTCTTGGGACAAGAGAGGGAGCTGAGCCTGGATGTTCATTGTCCGACTGGCTTTGTGTGTAAAACCAGTTGGAAGTGGAGAGGGAGAAGCTTTCAGGATTTGCGCTGTGTGCTCCTCACCGATTCCTTGGGGTTTGAGGTTCAAATTTCAGGATCAGCATCTAAAGGACAAACAGATCATTTCAGAGGGCAGCATCATCTGGGTGTCGTTCCGATGGTGACAGAGACTGAACTTGGGTCATCTTTGCTTAGGTAAGACTGAACCTATCCCAAATTCCCATAATAAAACATGGAAACCTTGATTATATGAACCCTGACTAAAGAAAGAAGGCAAGAAAAGCTGGAAACAATAATGAGGAAAAGCACCAAGATCCTCTATGGGTGAATTTTCACTTTTCCCATACCAGACCTTCTCAATCAGCCTGATGGCACCAGCAAGGAAACTTTTCCTTTCCTTTCCCCTTTTCCTTTGCCTTTTTCCTTTCCCCTTTCTTTTCCTTTCCTCTCCCCTTTCCTTTCCCCTTCTTTTCCTTTCCCCTTCTTTTCCTTTCCCCTTTCCCTTTCCCCTTTCCCCTTTTCCTTTCCCCTTTCCCCTTTCCCCTTTCCCCTTTTCTCCTTTCCCTTTCCCTTTTCCCCTTTCCTTTCCCCCTTTCCTTTGCCTCCTTTTCCTTTCCCCTTCTTTTCCTTTGCCCTTTTCATTTCCCCTTTTTTTCCTTTCCCCTTTCCCTTTCCCTTTTCCCCTTTCCTTTCCCCCTTTCCCTTTCCCTTTCCTTTCCCCTTTTCCCCTTTCCCCCTTTCCCCCTTTCCCCCTTTCCCCCTTTCCCCCTTCCCCTTTCCCCCTTTCCCCCTTTACCTTTTCCTTTCCCCTTTTTTCCTTTCCCCTTTTCCTTTCCCCTTTCCCTTTCCATTTCCTTTCCCCTTTTCCCCTTTTCCCCTTTTCCCCTTTCCCCCTTTCCCCCTTTTCCCCTTTACCTTTTCCTTTCCCCTTTTTTTCTTTCCCCTTTCCCCTTTCCCCTTCCCTCTGTTCCCAGTGTTTCTCCTGCCTTGTTGAGGCTCCACTCTGGGAATCCCACGCTGGTTTCAGCTCCTGCCTTGGAGATTTGGCTGATCCAGGCCCATTTTTAGGGCTGAGGTCCTGAGTTCCCAAAAACGACCCTGGCCACAATTTCTGCTTTCCCTCCCCATCCCCTCCCTGCCCCTCGTGCTCCAGCCCTTGTGAAAAGCTCATTCTTTACTTAAATTTCTCTGTCTGTCCATGGTAAAAAAGCCATTTAGAAATCAAAGGTGCAGTTGTTAATGACAGCACATTCATTTGCTTATGACTGTGCTCAGAACAGAGTAAAACATCACATAATTAGGCATAAATAGCATTATGCATAAATAACGTTTTCCATCCATCATGTCTAAATCATGACTAAAGTATTTATAAACTTTACCATCAAGTTTTACCAAAGTCCTCCTGACAGTCATTATATAATGTACTGAATGCCAAGCAGCATAAAGTACCACCAAAAAAAAAAAGAGGGAAATGTTTTTGAATCAGAATTCCTCTATTCCTCACAGATCCATTATTCATCTCCACTAGATTAGTCACACTGCTCATATAAGCCAAGGACCACTGAGAAAACAAATCTCTGAGCAGGACTTTGAAAAAGTAAATAAAAATACTCACATTGACTTTTCAGAATGTTCAAAGGGTTTCAGACAGATAGAGTAAAAATGATCCAGTGTGTGCTTTTCCCACTAGGTTTTTTTCCAGTTTCCCCAGCCAAGAAGCTTCCTCTCCCTGACTGATACACTCCCTCTCCTATTCCCAGCTTTTGCCTTTTAAACTATCTCCCATACTCAAAAGAAATATGTTTTGCAGCTCGTATTAGCAGCAGCAAATGTTTGGTCACGAAACTTTGGGTGTCATAATTAATACCAATTATCAGAGCCCTATGAAAATACTTTCGGAAAATTCATCGAATTCCAGCTCCGGTTGTGGAGGGGGAAAAAAAACTTAAGTTGACCTTAACAAAACAACTTTATTCTCCTTAGAAAACTGAAATTGAAAACCTGACCCGAACATGAGCGCTGAGAGTTTTTAACTTGGGCATATTTTTTGCAAATATCATCCATTTGGATCAGTCCATCAAGCCTGACAGCTCCAGCAGAGCTGCACGCCTGTGCTGTCACTGCACAGCACACACAGCATTCTCCCCCTTCCGCAGCAAGGACAGCAAAATAAAACCCCACATTTACACCTTTGAAGGGTTAAAAAAAGACCCCACAATCCTTATTTCATTTTTAAACAGCCGTATTTTTTCTGGATAGGAACTTTTGACAACTTCCCCCCAAATGCTGTCTGAGCAACAAGAAAGAGCCTGGAGATTTCCTTCCCTCCACCCTGATTAGAAATGGGATCCATGCCCCAGCTGGATATTTCCAGTTCATGCCCAGTAGAAATAATTTTCTGTCCTATTGCCAAACGCGTCCCATGTGGCCGGCAAAGGTCGGACAATAGCAGCGATACAGCTTCCAGAAAGGAGCTGAAAACGATCCCCTGCAGCCGGAGGCCTCCGTTCTGCATAGTTTCATCATTCCAGCGCCGAGATTCCACTTCCTTTTTTTCCCCCTTTCAAGTGTTCAGCTCGAATCCATCCTATTTCCGATGTTTATGGCTCCCACCTTGCCTGGAGGGACACGGCACCCCAGAAGGTCGATGCCAAAATCTTCCACATCCCCGGTAATCCTCAGGCACCCCCGGTGAACATCAACACGGGATGGCGGTGCCGGGGCGAGTCGAACAAATCCCGAGGAATCTGTTTTATTGGCATTTCTAGGATTTGCGTGTGTGTGTGTGCACAGCCACGCTTGGGAGCGGTGGTTACGGGGCAAAAACAAAATAAAAAACTCCGGGCGATTCCTCCGGGGACCATCGGCGCTGGGAGCGGTGTGTGGATGGCGCAGCCTGGAAATGTTCGAATGCCCGACGGTGTTTTCTTTCCTGAGGAGCTCGGTGGGATTTCTCGCAGTTAATACTTCAGCTAAGCACATCAGAATAAAAGTTAAGCCCCGCTCTGTGCTCGGCTCCGCTGCCCCAATTTCCTCCCCCAACCTCCACCGAGGGGAAAAAGAAATAAAGCAGGAAAACTCCGCCAACACCAAAATCGCGCTGCCAAGGTTTTGGGGGCAAAAGTGGCGCTTTTAGGGACGTTTTCAGGGGATGGCAACCCCCGTCGTGCTGCCTGTGCCTGCAAAGAGCGGCTGGAGCGGCCCTGGGAATTCCTTGGGATCCCGGGAGGGGCAGGGATGGGAAGGGAGCGGTGCCGGGGGTGCCGCCCCCACGCCTGAAAGATGCGGAATTGCCCCCAAAAAACGGTGTTGGATCCCCTCCCTTGGGGGCTCGGGCTTGTCCCCGGGGCCACCCAGACACGGGGCACCCACCCGCGCAAGGGAGATGCCAAAAGTGTTTTTGTTTTGGGGTGGATGGGGGAAAAGAGTTTGTTTTGGGGTGGACGGGCTTGTTCTCACCTCTCGTTTTCCGTCTCCTCTCTCTCAGTTGAAAACACTGGCAAGGAAAAGATAAAAACAAAAAGGAAAAGGTTGGAAATGTTCCTCTGTTACACAGCTCACCTGGGAACGAAACTCTTTCCCTTTTGGAGGGTTTTCCCCTCCAAGCAAAGGGGAAATGTTGTTAAATAACAGCGGGGTTTGTGCGCGCCCGGCGTAGGATTCCACGACAAGGTATCCGTGAAAACATAGCCTGAATATTTAAGAAATAAATTGTTTTATTTATTCTCCTGATTTATTTTCGTCCCGACGAGGAGTTTTTTAGGAAAAGGGCGGCAGGGAATTCCCTGCAGCCGCCTCGGGCTCCCCGAGCTGCGCACAGCGAATCCACCCCGATAGATTCGGGCCGCCCTTGCAGCACCGGGATTTTCTCTTTTTCTGTTGAAAACATTCCCAAATCTGCCCTTTCTCCAAACCACCGCAAATTTTTGGAAGTACAACACTCTCCTCTCACGGTTTCCTTTACCACCCTGTCGTTTGTCTCTATATTTTGTTCACAGGACACAGAAATGTCCCACATAAATTCCTTTTCGGGGTTAGCGATCACGGAGCTCGTTGAATAGGACCCGTTAGGACTTGCCTTGATATACAGCTAATTTTCCGCAAAATAATAAATATATCTATTTAATAGATAAATATTTCCCCTATATATATATATATTATAATTTTTTTACCTCTGCTCATACATCCAGTTTCGGCGTCGGGCAGAGGTTTCATTGAATTGCGAGAATTTCCCCGAAAAGCAGAAGTTTCTTTTCGAAAAGTTTTTCGGTTTTGGTTTTTTTGGGGGTTTTTTGGTTTTTTTTTTTTGTTTTTTTGTTTTTTTGTTTTGTTTTGTTTTTTGTTTTTTTGTTGTTGTTTTTGGATTTTGGTTGTTTTTTTTTTTTTTTTTCCCTAAATTAATTTTCGTTTGTTTTGCTCGGCAAAAAGTCCCATCGGGATCACGCTTCGGTCAAAATGAAAATAAAAACACAGCCGAGGGTTAAATCTCCATCTCCAAGGTGCCCAGCAGAGGTGTCCCCATAGAGAGGGGCACGGGGCTGCTGCTTTCCCCTGTTTTGCAGATAAAAAGGGCAGCGCGGGAGGGATAAACGGGACACACCGCACATTCCGCCTCTCGCTCAGCTTTCCTTGACCTGCGAGCCGAAATCCAGATTAAATCCCACCCATTCCCTGCAAAGCCGCTGCCGCTACCTGAGCGGGAGGGGATGGATTGGGGGGATGGATTGGGGAGATGGATTGGGGGGATGGATTGGGGAGATGGATTGGGGGGATGGATTGAGGGGATGGATAAGGAGGATGGATTGGGGGGACGGATTGGGGGGATGGATAAGGAGGATGGATTGGGGGGACGGATTGGGGGATGGATTGGGGGGATGGATTGGGGAGATGGATTGGGGGGATGGATTAGGAGGATGGATAAGGAGGATGGATAAGGAGGATGGATTAGGAGGATGGATAAGGAGGATGGATTAGGAGGATGGATAAGGAGGATGGATTGGGGGGATGGATTGGGGGGATGGATTAGGAGGATGGATTAGGAGGATGGATAAGGAGGATGGATTGGGAGGATGGATAAGGAGGATGGATTAGGAGGATGGATAAGGAGGATGGATTGGGAGGATGGATTAGGAGGATGGATAAGGAGGATGGATGAGGAGGATGGATAAGGAGGATGGACTGGGAGGATGGATTGGGGGGATGGATTGGGGGGATGGATAAGGAGGATGGATTAGGAGGATGGATAAGGAGGATGGATAAGGAGGATGGATTAGGAGGATGGATAAGGAGGATGGATAAGGAGGATGGATAAGGAGGATGGATAAGGAGGATGGATTCGGAGGACGGATTGGGGGGATGGATTTGGATTAGGATACCTGACCTGATGGATTTGGGGCAGCCCTGGAACCCTTCAGGGCTCTGCTCTCCCACATCTCCGGCTGGAAGTGCCGCAGGGTGCCCGCTTTCAATCCCGGGATTTCGGGCAGGTTCCAGAGCTCGGTCTGTCCCTCGGCGTGACCGGGCCGGGCTCTCGCTGCTCTATGGGATTATTAATTACAGAGCCCCGGGCAGGTTGCAGAGCTCGGCCTGTCCCTCGGCATGGCCAGGCCGGGCTCTCGCTGCTCTCAGGGGATAATTCATTTCAGAGGCCCGGGAGAGCTGCAGCAAACGCTCCGGCCAAGCCTCCCGCGGGGATTAAGGAGTGGGGCATTGTGTCCCCCATCCCCCTCGGGATGCGGAGCCTCCTTGTCCCTCCTTGCCCCTCCTTGTGCCTCCGTGTCCCCCCTTGTCCCTCCGTGTCCCCCCTTGTCCCTCCGTGTCCCTCCTTGTCCCTCCTTGTTCCTCCTTGTCCTTCTTTGTCCCTCCTTGTCCCTCCTTGTCCCTCCTTGTCCTTCCTTGTCCTTCCTTGTCCCTCCGTGTCCCTCCTTGTCCCTCCGTGTCCCTCCTTGTCCCTCCTTGTTCCTCCTTGTCCCTCCTTGTGCCTCCGTGTCCCTCCTTGTTCCTCCTTGTCCCTCCTTGTCCCTCCTTGTCCCTCCGTGTCCTTCCTTGCCCTTCCTTGTCCTTCCTTGTCCCTCCTTGTCCTTCCTTGTCCCTTCTTGTCCCTTCGTGTCCCTCCTTGTGCCTCCGTGTCCTTCTTTGTCCCTCCTTGTCCTTCCGTGTCCCTCCGTGTCCCCCCTTGTCCCTCCTGCTCCCTCCTTGTCCCTCCGTGTCCCTCCGTGTCCCTCCGTGTCCCTCCTTGTCCCTCCTTATCCCCCTTCCTTCGCTGCTTTGGTCCCCACGCGTGTCGGGGCTGGCTCGGGGGCCGGGGCTGTGTCCCCGCGCGGGTGGGACAGGGACACACGCCTGGCTCGGTGTCCCCAGAGGCTGCTCAGGGGCTCCCGTCGGGTTAAATCCGGCCCGGGCCGGGCTTGATTCCCTCACTCGGGACAAGGCGAGGGACCAGGCATGGCTTTAGCGACAGAGGCGGCACCGAGATCTCCGGGAGGGTCCCGGCACCTTCTCCATTTGCTCCATGTCCCCCCGAGCGCTGCTCCGGCAGCTCCGGGGTTAAGCCCAGCCCGGCGGGGGCTGACGAGCAGCGGAGCTCGGCCCGTCCCCGGCGTGTGCGAGGGGAAAGTGCGAATTTATTTGTGTATAAACGTGTAAAATGGCCATTACACACGTGAATAAATGCGCGCTGGGGTCCACCCGAGTACCTGCGCGTGTGTCCAGGTACGCTTTAGCCAAACTCAGAATACTTTACCCAAACCCCCAATGACGCTCTCGGGTGATTTCCCAGCGCCGGGCAAGGGCCCCGCGCGTGTCCCAGCCCCACACCGCCCCCGTGTCCCCTCCCGCGGGCAGCTCAGCCCCGGTTGGGGCTCCGAGGCCCCCTCGGGGTCACCGGGAAGGGCAGCGAGGGCCGGGGGGCTCGGCCGGGGCTGTGCCCCCGCCCCGGCTCCCCCCCAGCGCTGCGTTCGGGTCCCTCGGAGGGCGCTGCGCGGAGGACACGTCACGGATACATTATCCCCTCCCCTCCCGAGGCTCCGCTGGCTTTCTGCAGCCTTTGCTAGAGAATTAACAGAGAGGTCCGCGTCAGAGCTCCTGCTGCCCCTGGGAAAAAAAAAAAAAATATATATATATATATATATACATATATAAATAAATAAAAAAAGGCGAGGAAAGGAAAAAGGAAAAAAAAAAAAAAAAGAGCGGAGATATCGGTGCTTTCAGACGAGGAGCGTGGCGGCTGTGATTTCCGAGAGGAGGGGAATTTTACCTTCGATCCTTGCCGAACTGCGGGAGGTGAATGTAGCAAACCCTACCCTCGCCTTTGAAAGGCACGTCTCTGCCAAAGAGCTACCGCTCCGATCCTGAAATACGTGACAAATAAACAAGAAACCAAAAAAAAATATAGAGAGAAAAGATCCCTATCTTTCAAATTCTTTTTCTTTAAAAGGGGAGAAAAAAAAAAAAAAAAAAACAAAAAAAAAAAAACCAAAAAAAAAAAAAAAAAAAAAAAAACCAAAAAAAAAACCAAAAAACCAGAAGCAAACCAATAAATAAAAGGAACAAAATCAATGCCGCGCCTCTGCCAGCGCTCGGACTTGTTTGGAAAGAGACAACGCTGAAGTGGCACAGGTCCCGAGGAAAACGGATCCTTTAATTTGACTCCGCATGAGAGGCGCGCTGGGAGCCGGGCGCGGCGGCGGCAGCGGCAGGAGCGGCCCCGCAGCCCCCGCGGCCCCCGCGGCAGCCCCGGCGCTGCCGGAGCCCCCCGGGCGCGGCCGGAGCGGCGGCGGCGGCGGCAGCGGCGCCCTCGGGCCCGCCCGGAGCGGAGCGGCCGAGGGGAGGCAGAGCCGCTGATCCCGGAGCGCTCCGGCCGTCAGCAGCACCGGCTTCGGATCGGCGGGGAGCTCGTCGTGTCCTCGGCATCTCCGGGACCGGCTCGTTTTGCACTTCGTTCCACGCCGTTCGTTTTCTCCCCCGTTTTTTTCTTCCTTCCTTCTCCTGAGAGACAAAATGTCCAAAAATGGTTCAGCCTGCTTAGCTCAATGATTTCTCGCACGGACGCTCTATTTTCTTTTTTCTTTTTTTTTTTTTTTTTTTAATTATTGTTTTTGGACGGGGCAGGATTGAGTAGAAGAAATCGTTCGGTGAAGGGGGCTCGGCGTTTTGCTGCCCATTAAGGAGAAGATCAAGATCCGATTCCCAGCTGCAGGCAGAGGCCGGGGGTGCCGTGGGTTTTCATTCTGGCTTTCGGAGCCCTCGCTGCTGCAGGCTCGGGGCAGAACTGCCTTCTCCGAGCGCCTTTCCTGCCCTGCTTGTAGCTCAGAGATCGCCTCCCCCCTCCTCGCACCGTTTCTGTTCCTGTTGGTTTTGTTTGGTCGGTTTAGCTTTATTTTTTCCCTCCATTTTTTTGTCTTTCCCCCCCCCCCTTTCGTTTATTATTATTATTAATTATTTGATTTGGGTAAACTGCCTTCCCAAAACGAAAACACTAACTCTGGAGTCGAAATCAATGCCCCCTGCCATTCGGAAGAACCGGGTCTAATATGCCAGTGACATCTCCGCCTTGCAACAGTCGCGATGAAGGAAAAATCCAAGAACGCGGCAAAGACTAGACGGGAAAAAGAAAATGGAGAATTCTACGAGCTGGCCAAACTCCTGCCCCTGCCCTCGGCCATCACCTCGCAGCTGGACAAGGCGTCCATCATCCGCCTCACCACCAGCTACCTGAAAATGCGAGCCGTGTTCCCCGAAGGTAAAACAGCCCCGGAGCTCCGGGAGGACGGGGACAGAGGGGCAGGGGGTGCCGGGTGGGCACGGCAGGGAGGGGGTGCCCGCAGGGGTCCCACAACGGGGAGAAAGAACGAGAAGGGATTGGGGGAAAAGCGGGCTGGGATTGATCCCCTCTGCCCCAAGCTCGGTGGTGGCGAGAGGCAGAGCCGGCTGCTTCATCCCCCTTTCTCCCCATCCTCCTCCTCCTCGGCTGCCGCTTCAGTTGCAGTGGCTCCGAGGTCCCGTCCCGATGAGAGCGGGCTCGGTTCGTGTGTTCAGCCCCGGTTACCGGGGATGGCCCCTGGGCACGGCGCTGCCCGCTCGTCCGGGAGAAAACAACCCCAACAGCGTGGTTGTTGTTATTATTTTGTTTTGGTTGGAGCTCCAGGGAAGCGGGCTGGCAGTGAAGCGCGGCCGCTCCGCAGCGAGGCCCCGCGGCTTCTCCCGGCTACAGAGAGGGGAGAGCGGGGAAGGAGAACCGAGCCCGGCCCGGCCCGGGACTGCGGCTCCCCTGGCCCTTCTCGGGGCCACCAGCAGCACCAATCCCGCTGGATTCGGGGGAAATCATCCCCCAAAGGGAAATCAGCCCCTCGGGAGGCTCCTGCCTTCCCCTGGGGCTGTCGGAGCGGCCGCGGAGCTGATGCGCTGGGCAGTGCCTGAGAGTGGCTGAATAAAGCCCAGCAGCGCCGCTTTGTCGTTTGTTTGTTTGTGCCTCTCCGGACCGGGAGCAGGGTGAAGGAATTAGCAAATTCCGCAGGGGAAGAAGGTCTGCTCTCCTTCTCAGCGCGGTTTCTAAGGAGCTTTATTAAAAGGCTAAAAAGAAAAACACGAGCAAAAAATAAAATAGGGGGAGAGAGCGGGGAGGGGCGGGGAACCAACCATCCCAACCCGAGCAAAGCTTACCGTCGTGGCCATTTAATTTTGAAATTTCGGGAGCACGGAGCAGCCGTGCCATTGTGGGAAGCCAGGGCTCCCGAGGCGCTGCTCCGCCGCATTTCCCAGCCATTATTCCCCACCGGGAAATTTCCCCATGAGAAATATAGAATAGAGAGCCGTAATTTCGAGGGGGACGATGGTGTTGGGGGGTCACTGGCCGGCCGCGCCTGGCGATCGCGCCCCCGAACGCCTTTGATTTGGGAGGGAGGAAAAGCGGCGCGTTCCGAGATGCTGCTGGAGGCGTCCCGGGCTTTTCCAGCCCTGCTGATCCTCAAGAGCGAGGAGCCGACCCCGAGCGCAGGTTTATCCCCACAGCTCGGGCGTGTTTTATGTGTCTGTCTTCCCTAAACAGGCCGGGCGTGCGCTCCCGCACACTCTGCTTGTTAAGGGCAACGTTTAAATGCATACAGCGAATTCCTGATCTTTCATCGTCTTAAGCGCGGCTGGAAATACATTTTAAACCAAAGCTTTGCGTCCAGGGATGACAGGCCGGGGGGAATTGGCTCCTCGGGTCCCCGAGCCCTGCGTTTAGTGCAGGGGAAAGGGGGGAGCCGGCTGCAGAAGGATTTTTTTAGGGGGGTTTCTTCCACACGGTCCCGCATCGCCCGAACTTTCCTCTCCTTCGGGATTTGCCCGTGGAAGGAGGGGAAGGGGGCTCCCCATCCGTCCGTCCTTCTGCCCGTCCTCCCTCCTCACGCTCAGCTACTGGTTTCCAGTTGGCTTTACTGGGAAGGGAAAGGCGTCCCAGCCTGAATCCCGGGCCAGGCAGAACCGGGGCATGAACCCCATGGCGAGGGCTGGACCCGGTGGGTCCCGGGCCGTGAATTGAAGGTGGGCACGGAGCAGCACCCGGGCTGTCCCAGCCGTCACCTCTGAGGCTCAAAGCGGTGCCAGGGTGGGGGGACAGGTCTGAGACGCCACCAGACCCGTGCTAGGCCCGGGCTAACTGCGGCCAGCATGGGCAGAAGCGCTGGGAGCTGCAGAGCTGCTTCAGCTCCGGCTGCACTGGAGGGAAAGGGAGAGAAATAAGGACAGAGAAGAGACAGGGCTGTGTGTTTAAACCCCCTGATTTCCACACGCAGTTTAGGAAAAGTTTGAGCCCCTCAGCGAGGCGGCTGATCCCGGCAGGGTTTGGGTTTCCTGCTCAGCCCGGCCCGGCTTTTCTGAAGATGAACCCAACCCGCTCCGGCTCCAGAGAGCCAAAGGGGATTTTTACCCCCGCTCCTTTCGCCCTCGCAGCCCAAGCCCTGCAAGGGACAAGTTCGGGCTGTGAAATCCCAAATTTGCCCTGCGGTACCGCTGCGACCTTGAGATTCAGGGGTTAAAGTCAGGACACAGCAGCCTCCAGCCTCCCTCTCTCTAACACCGTCCTCTCTCGTGTTTTTTGTTTTTTTGTTGCTGTTTTTATTGCCACGGCTTTGTTGCCGTAGAAAAAAAAAATACACCACGAGTCCTCTTCTGCTTTCAGTAGTCAGAAATTTTTATTTCTGTCAGTATTTTAATTATTTTTTATTTTTATAAAAAAGTGAGTTAATGGAGGAAAGAGAGGCGAGAATGAACTGCGTTTAAAAACTGCGATTCTCTGCCCCCCGGTTGCGGCAGACTGGGGTGAAATCGTCACCCTCTCCCTCCCCCGTCCCCGACGCAGTGTCCAAAACCGATTATGAAATTGGACATTTATGGTTGTTTCAAGCGGATGGGAGCCAGCTAATTAATATGCGACCCAAAATACAACGTGCGCAATACAAAATAATCTGAATAAAGTGACGGAGCGGTGGATCTCCGACCTTCCTTATTCCGAGGGGCAGACAATACAAATTACTAGGGATATTCACAGCCTTCGGTCCCCATTTAAACCTGGCCACGAATGTATATTTTCAGAAAATCAAGGCCAATCGCAGCCATTTCATCTGATGGTCGCACGCGCTCGGAAAAGGTTCGTTCATTAATTAAACAAATAAATGAAGCGCGAGGCGTGGGTAATCCCTTTTCGGACGGCCAGCCGCTATTGTACTAACCACTAATAGTGACATTAAAGGTCCTGCTAAAACAAAAGCGCTTTTTTTAGGGGTCGGGGCGGGGACGGGCGGCGGGGTCGCTGCGGTCCCTACCGGCCGGAGGGGAGGGAAGGAGGGAGGAAAGGAGGGAGAGGAAGGAGGGAGAGGAAGGGCGGGGGTCACTGCCGCGGCTCTGCCCGTGACCTCCCTGTCTGCAGGACGGCCGCTCTGGGGCCTCTGAACGCGACCGGGTGGGTTGGGCTCGGCGGGGAGAGCCGCGGTCGTGCGGGTGTGCTGGGGGGCAGATTTGTTGGAGTATTTTTTCCCCCGCGTTTTTTCTTTTCAATTTCTTTTTTTTCTGCGAGTTCACCCTTTTAAAAAAAATATTTTGTTTTATTTTTATAAATAAAAGTCTTGATCTTTCCGCCCGTCCTTCCCACCTCCCAACCCTCGGCCGCCTTCCCCGCAGAGAGGAGCGGGCGGCCCGCACGTCCCTGCCCGGCCTTGCTCCTTCCCAGACCTGCCTGATCTGTGAATTTCCCCCTCTCGGAGGTTCCCCTGGCCCGGTCCGGGTGTTCCCCGCTGGCTCCGGACCCAGCGGTGCCGTCGGGGCTGAGATTCCCCCGGTCCCGCTGCGGACGGGGCTCGGTGTCAGCGCTGCCCTCGCCGCGTCCCCAGGGGGTGACAGCAGAGCCTCGGAGCTCAGCCAGGGCACAAAGCTCAACCAGGGGCACAAAACCTCGCTGGAGCTCCGGGGCAGCCCCTCGGGATTGTCCCCGAGGCTCTCCCGACCGAGGGCGGCACAACCGCGCTGGGGAAAACCCCCCAAAAAAAGCAGAATTGGCTGCGAGCCCCCAGGGTTTGTCCTCGTTCCTTGTGAAGGCTGCGGGACCTTGCGCTCCGCGGAACAGCGCAGCAGACACAAAGGAAACAGCGCAAGTTACAGGGCAACCCGATACTGAGCGTGATACGCGGCTGGGTAATTCTTTTAGCAGAATCCCGGAGCTGAAAAAGCTACCGGGCTTTCGAAAGTGTGCGCGGACGGACTCGTGTATGCCGAGAGCAAAGCTGGGAGCTGCTCCCAAATATTTCTAGGTCCCAAATATTTCTAGGTCTTATTAGAGCTCCACTCAGCCCGCCGGCTCCCTGGAAACCGGGAAATGTCCGAACGGTACAAAGGGAGCGCTGAGGTGGTTTGAAAAACAGCCGGAGGTGTCAAAAGGAGCGGAGGGCGATTTTGTCCGTGTTTGCCACAGGGACGCGTTGGTACGAAAATCCCCCAGTTTTTCAGCGGCAAAAGCAGCAGAAATTTGGGGATGTTTGTTTAAAAACCCCTCCGGAGCTGCCGGAACCGGAGCCGCCTCCCGGTGCCCCGAGGGTCCGGCGGGCACAGCCGCGCTCGGGGCCGGGTTCGCCCTGCCCGCCATCCCCGGGCTCGGGAGGGACAGACACCGCTAGGAGCACCGGGAAAAGCAGCAGGAATTTGGGGATGTTTGTTTAAAAGCCCCTCTGACTCTGGAGCTGCCGGAGCCGCCTCTCGGTGCCCGGAGGGTCCGGCGGGCACAGCCGCGCTCGGGGCCGGGTTTGCCGTGCCCGGCACCCCTGTCCTGCCCTGCCCGGGCCCAGGGGGACAGACGCGGCTCCGAACACCGGGAAAAGCAGGAGAGAGGCTCATCTCGCCCATATCTGCTGCGGCAGGGCGCCAGAAAAGCGGAGTTTGAGGTGGGACCGGCCAAACGCCGTCCCGCAGGGAACCTGGGTTTTGCCGCTGAGCTCTCCGCGCTCCTCCCGGCCCGAATTCCCTCGGATCGCTGGATCTGGGTGATTCCCGAGCCTCTGGCACGGCAAAGGAGCCGCGTTGGGGCCGGGTCACCCCCATGGGTGCTCCCAGTGTTTGCGGGGAGGATGCTCCATCCGCCGCTGGCTGGGAATTCTCTCTCGGGCTGGGTAATTCCTGCTGCGAGGGGACATCGGGAAATGTCCCCTCCCAACCACCCCAGGCAGGGATCGCCTCCCGTCCCACCGAGGAGCGGTGCAGCAAGGCTCGCTGTGGATCCGCAGGGATTTTGGCCCCGCTCCAGGCCAGGGAGCGAATTTGGGAATATTTCCCGGGCGGGCAGGAGCAGCCAGGCCCAGCCCATGGCATCCATACATTTACAGGAACGCGTCCCTGCAAATCTCTCGGAGGAGAAGTTAATGGGCGTTAGTCCCTTATTCGAATGTAAGGTTTTATTCGTTTCGTTTTCACCTTTAAAGCGATCTGCTGGCGGATTAAATGATAAAATCGCCGGCTTTAAAATAAGCTCAGACGAATGCCAGGCTGATCCACCGAGCGTGTTTACGTCTGATGCGCGTTCGCGATTCCGACTCCAATTTAAAATTCCTAAGGGAGCGAATCTGAGCAAGTGACATTTTTTTATCCCGGGCTGGGAAAAATCCTCAAAACCCGTGCAGATTTTGGGATGCTGAGAAAGGACAGCACGGAGTGAATTGTCCCGCACGGGTGGGGCAGAGACGCGGTTCGTTCTTGAAGGGTTTCATGAGAGTTCAAGGAATAAATCTGCTCCGTTTTTGGGAATGGGAGAGCTCAGGGCAGTTTTTACACCTCCCTTTGTAGGTTTGCAGTCTCATAGTTCGAAATTTGTAATGAGTAAATCGAAATAAGGGCAAACCCCGCGGCACAGGGACAGACTCTGGAATTTCCATTTGTTGCCGTCTAGGGAAAGAAACTCCAGGAAAACTCCGTGATTCCCAAATTTTGTTTTTCTCCCGAGAAACAAAAAAGCCTTTCAGCAAAAAGCACATTTTTGCCGTGTCTCTGGAATTTTAGGAGCCTTTTCCAAACGGAGATTTGGGAAAAGGCGGAGAAAAGCGCGAATTTTCGTTTGGCTCTGCCGAACAGATTTCCCAGCGCTTCTTTCAGAGCAGGGAAGGTGTTTTTTCCCTTTTCCACGGGAAAACGCGATTTATTCCCGGGGTTTGGAGAGACGGACACGGGGTGGGGATGCAGACCCCTCTTTTTGGGTGCTGCTGCTGCCTTGGGACGGCGAAAAGGAGGGGTCAGAGCCGGCTCAGGTCCCCGGTGTCCCTGCCTGGCTTGGGAAGCTCCTCAGCGCTTTCCCGGCGGGAGAAGGACACGGAGCCAAACACCGGGAAAGGAATCAAAACTCGGGGGAAGCACCGAGTCCTCCCCGCCGGGGATCCTGCCCATCCCAAGGGATGCCCCAAGAGTGGAGATAAATCCCCCCATCATTCCCAGGCCGGGTTTGAGTGCCCAGAGCACAAACGGATCGGGAATCACGGAGCTGGAGCTCAGGGCAGGAATTTCTGCCAGTTTTCCCTCCCGTTCCGGCGGCACAGCCGGGAGAAGGGGAATTTCTTTGGAAGCCTCTGGGCGGCCGGAGGGCACCGGGAGAAAACGCGGGGCTCCGTTTCATGGCGGGGCATCCCGAAACGGGCCGGAGTTCCAGGCTGGCAGCACCGAATCCCCGCCTTTCACCCAGGGTTACCGGCCAGCAAAAGCCTTTTTGGGTTTTGCGGCCTCCCCGAAGCCGAGGGCTGTTCTTTCTCTCCAAAAACGAGGCGCCAAACGGATGCGATGGCGCGGTCGCGTCTTTCCCTTCTCCTCCATCCCCTGGGGACAGTGACCCCTCTGTCACCGGGTGGTGGCCTCGGCTCCTCGGGAGCTCCTGAAAGGCTCCGTTTTACCCTGGAAGCCAAAATCAACCAACCAACCCAACCTCAGCCCCAGCCCCGCTGCCGCTCCTCGCCCCAAGGCAGCTCCGTCAGGAACTTTCACTGCCCCGGGCCGGGCTCGGCTGTGGGCTCGGGTTTGGGTTTGGATTTGGGCTCGGGTTTAGGCTCGGGTTTGGGGCCGAGCTGTGGGCTCGGGCAGTGGGCTCGGGTTTGGGCTCGGGTTTAGGCTCAGGTTGTGGGCTCGGGGTCGGGTTTGGGCTCAGGTTTAGGCTCAGACTGTGGGCTCGGGCTGTGGGCTCGGGTTTGGAGTCGGATTTGGGCTCGTGTGTTGGTTGGGCTGTGAGGTCAGGCTGTGGGATCGGGTTGTGGGGTCAGGTTTGGGGTCGAGCTGTAGGCTTGGGTTTGGGCTCGGGTTTGGGCTCAGGTTTGGGGCCGAGCTGTGAGCTCGGGCTGTGGGCTCGGGTTTGGGCTCGGGTTTGAGCTCAGGCTGTGGGCTGGGGTTTGAGCTCAGGCTGTGGGCTCGGGTTTGGGCTCGGGTTTGAGCTCAGGCTGTGGGCTCGGGTTTGGGGTCGGGCTGTGAGCTCAGGTTTGGGCTCGGGTTTGGGCTCGGGCTGTGGGCTGGGGTTTGAGCTCAGGCTGTGGGCTTGGGTTTGGGCTCGGGTTTGAGCTCAGGCTGTGGGCTGGGGTTTGGGCTCGGGCTGTGGGCTGGGGTTTGAGCTCGGGGTCGGATTTGGGCTCAGGTTCAGGCTCAGACTGTGGGCTCGGGTTTCGGGTCGGGTTTGGGGTCGGATTTGGGCTCGTGTACGGGGTTGGGCTGTGTGGTCAGGCTGTGGGATCGGGCGGCTGTGGGGTCAGGTCTGGGGCCGAACTGTGGGCTTGGGCTCAGTCTCAGGCTATGGGCTCGGGTTTAGGCTCGGCTGTGGGGTTGGGTTTGGGCTCGGGCTGTGGGCTCAGGGTTGGGCTCGGGCTGTGGGGTTTGGGCTCGATGGGGCCGGGGGGCGAAGCTCTGTCGGTCCCGTCCGTGCTCAGGTGAAATCGGGGCAGTTCATCTCCAGTCGAGCTCCGGCCCTCTTCAACCTCCTCATCCTCCTGCTCCTTGGCCACCTCGGGGGTGGCCGCTCACAGGGACACAGGGACAGGGACAGACACAGGGACACAGGGACAGGGACAGGAGAGGGTCGGTGCAAGGACAGCACGGCCCCGGCGGGCGATGGGAGCGGAATTCCCATCGGTTCCTGCAGGAATTCCCTCCGGGGAATTCGGGGAAAGCGCATCCGCGGGGATGCTCCGCTCCAGAAAAAGAACAATTCCACCCCAAAAACTGTGTGCAGAAGGGACTGACAGCCTTTGCACCGCGGGAGGAGAGGGGGCAGGGGCAGGGGCAGGGGGACAGCTCGGGCTCCGCTGCCTCTCTGACCAAACCCTTGGGGTTTTCTGTAGGTCTGGGCGACGCCTGGGGGCAGCCGAGCAGGATCGGCCCTCTGGATAACGTGGCCATGGAGCTCGGATCCCACTTGCTCCAGGTAGGGCGCATGGAGAACCCGGCCTTGAGGGGCTGCCTCTCCTCCTTCTCCTCCTTTTCCTCCGCCCCCTTTTCCTCCTCCTCCTCCTTTTCTTCCTCCTCCTCCTCCTCCTCCTCCTCCTCCTCCTCCTCCTCCTCCTCCTCCTCCTCCTCCTCCTCTCGCACCACCACAGCCTGGCTGAAGCCTTCATCTCATCGGGCTGGGAGAGCAGAAAACCAGAGGCACCAACCACTTAAATTCCAATTATTTCATTATTTTTCGCCTTTGATATCGGCCGAAGCAAGAGGCGCTCATCCCCTCTGGGCACGCCCAGCTCTCCCAGCCCCAAAAGTGCCGGGGATGTCCCCAGGGAGCCCCGGGGGAAGGGACCGGTGTTCCCCGGTGGTGGCACCTGGGAGGGGACAACACCCGCATTGCATCTCCCGGGGCTTTAGCACCTGAAAATCCCGCTGTTCATAACCCCGGTGATCTGCTCCGGAATTCCTCTGAATTCTGAGTTTAGGAAGTCGTAGCCGGGGCGAGGGAGCCAGCAGGAGGGATAGAAAAAAAAATTAAAATTAACTCAATTTTTATATATATATATATAAATTTTACTTATTTATTTATATATATATATATAAGTTTTAGTTTTAATTTTATTTCATTTTTCTTTATATATTTATATATATTACATATATAAAAAATATAATATATAATATATACTATATACTATATAATATACAATATGCAATATACAATGTACTATGTACTATGTACTATATACTATATACTATATAACATATATATACTATATTACATTATAGTATACTATATACTATATACTATATACTATATACTATATACTATGTACTATATACTATATACTATATACTATATACTATATATCATATATATACTATATGTGATATATATATAGTATATACACTTGTGATTGAAACAGCTAAGAAGGCAGCAGCTACTAGAAATAAAATAAAATAAAATAAAATAAAACAAAATAAAATAAAATATATTATATTATATACTAGATATATGCTATATATCATATAAAACATGTATTATTTATTATATGTTATACATGTACCATATATTTATAATGATTTCATTTTTATTTATAGCTTTAAGTTTTACTTTTAATTTTATTTATATATTTATGTATTTTATTTACATATATTCTTTTCTATTTTATTTATTTATTTATTTATTTATTAGTACATGAACCAAACGCAGGACAGGTTTTCCCCCCCTGATTTTAGAGAGCCACTAGACCGGAATCGTTCATTGCGGGAGGTGAATTCCTGCTCACGGACCTGGGGCTGTTTTCACTCTTTGGCTCGGCCGGGGATAAAAACCCGACAGAAAATCCCTGCCCCGACCTTTGGGATGGTGAGCGCTGTTCTTCATTTGGGATCACAGAGCATCGGCCGCTCCCTGCGGGGAAAAATGGGAATTTGGCAGGCACTGACAACATCCAGGCAATGGCAGAGCTCAACGTGATCTCCTGGAATTTTATTTCATTTTATTTTATTTTATTTTATTTTATTTTATTTTATTTTATTTTATTTTATTTTATTTTATTTTATTTTATTTTATTTTATTTTATTTTATTTTATTTTATTTTATTTTATTTTATTTTAATTTTATTTTATTTATCTTATCTTATCTTATCTTATCTTATCTTATCTTATCTTATCATCTTATTTCAAGTAGCTGCTGCCCTCTCAGCTGTTAGTCACGAGCCCACCTGGAAATGCTGATCCAGTTGTGTATAATAATCTGTATGATAATTTAATTTATATAATAAAGTACAGACCCAGTTGTAGAAATCATTGCTGTTGCTCCTCCTCCTGGCTGTTCCCAGTTTTGTCTGGCATTAATTGAATTTATACCAAATTAAATGCTGACCACCTGCAACTCTCATTTTACAGTTCAGCTATTTCTGAATGATGAATGCTGAAGGTTTTAATAAACCCACATTTACTGCAAATTTTTTTTTTTTAAGAGTTCTTAGACTGAAATTTTCCATGTGAATTTTCCGCTTCAGTGTGTTTCCCTGTACATGAAATTTTGGGATGTGCTGCAGTAACAGCAGCATTGAGCCAAGTTTAATAACGATAAATTAATAAACAATTATTAATTAAGGGTAAAGCAATTGCATGACAACAGTGTTCAAAGCAAAATTGTGGCTAAAACTGCAATAAATTATTTCTCATTATAATATTTCTACAAAATTTAATTTATACTTTAAAAAATTAGCAAAGAGTAATCTGGTTTCAATTATATGCTGTAGAGTCATTAGTAGGCCAGAGAATAATTTGGAATATTTTCCTATTGGGGTGGCACTATGAATTAGACAGGATTTTATTGCTTCTCTTCCACTTTAGCGACTTTAAATGAAATAAAACAGGTGGTTGTTTTACTTATGCACTGTAAAAATTATTTTTCTCTTCCAAATATAATTTCCAGTGATATTCACATGTGGGAATATTCACTGATATTCACACGTTGATCAAAGCTTTCTGTGCTGGGTAGGGATAATGCAGATTTTTTGTTATCAGTTACCTTTGAAAAAATGCCTGAAATTGGGCACTGAAAAATCCAGACCCCCCAAACTGAGAGGTTTTGTACCCAAATCGTGGCCAGTTCTGGCAGAGCTTTACCACATTATTTAATTTTTTCTCCTATAAATAATATCTGATTAACCAAACTTCAATTTTTACTCAACATTTGCCTCCCAGCCAATTTCCTGCCGAGGAGAATTCGTAGGATTGGATCCCAAGTTTGAGTTGTTGAGGTTTGCAGACTGCAAGGATAAAACTTTATCACACTCAGAGAGGGAAATTTGAAATTTGTGCTTTTTCATTTTGGATGCTGGCAGAGGATGAGGTTGCTCAGGGTTTTTTTTTTTTTTGAATGTCAGAATTTCTGTAAATTGAAGGGAGAGATCATTCATACACAGCCACACACGAATTCTTTATTTTGTTTGGAAGGTGGGCTCCCTTTGAGACTCAAAGAGAGATATTTGTGTTATTAATTTGGCTTTTTTTCTGCTGTCCTTTTGGAAATTCACATTATTACAGAGCAGAGACACATTCTTGAAAATGCAGCCAAATTTCAGCATTGCTGCTGGTGCCACGAGGTAAATTGCAAATATCTGGGTTTGCCAATCACACCATCAAAAAAGGCTCAGGTAGGGCCTGGCTTCCCCCTGAGCACCACAGAGCTCAGCATTGGGCTAAAAACCTACAAAAAACCTGAATAAAAGCAAAATATTCCCTGAAATCGCAGCAGCAAAGCTGAATCTATTTGGCACGATGTGGATTTCACAATGAGCAAAATCAGGTAAAAGGATAAAAACCCATAAAAACCACTTCTAAACTCCTGTTCCTCTTAGAAAAAGTCATTTTGGGAATAAACAGCCACCATAAATGCTTTTAAAATCTGTTCATTTTAAAAATATGAGCAGGAAACATTCTTAGTGCTGTTTGTTCACTGTTCTGGTGGAGTTTCAGTTGTTTCAAACCATTTAATTCATGTTCAAACCCCTTTAAATCTTGCTTGGCTTGATATATAATAATAAATAATATAATAAATCAACTTCCCTCCACAAGGGCCTTATTTTCTACTCATTTTCCAGCCTGGGTTTGTCTCACCCCTGAATTTTTAATCCTGGAGGATTCAGGATTTTACCTGCTCAAATCCATCCATGTCACCAGTGCCATTATCCCAAAGCACTCAGCATCCCCTTCCATCCAGAAATTCCCTGTCCTGTATTTTTTTTCTCCCAAAATTTTCCATTTTATGCCCATAAATTCTTCTTTTGGAGGGGTATCAAGTCACCAGATCTTGTAGGTCTTGGTGGTATTATTACTATTACTATTACTATTACTATTACTATTACTATTACTGTTACCATTACCATTACTATTATTATTATTTTATTTTATTTTATTTTATTTTATTTTATTTTATTTTATTTTTATTTTTATTTTTATTTTTATTTTTATTTTAGTTTTATTTTATTTTTATCTATATCTCTATATCTCTATCTCTATCTCTATATCTCTATCTCTATCTCTATCTCTATCTCTATCTCTATCTCTATCTCTATCTCTTCATCTTTCTCGATTCTTTATCTTTATCTTTATCTTTATCTTTATCTTTATCTTTATCTTTATCTCTATCTTTATCTTTCTCTTATCTTTACCTTTACCTTTACCTTTACCTTTATTTTATTCCTTAAATTTTGCTGTTTGCTGCTGCTGAAGTCAGAAATCATCCCCCAAAAATCCATTTTTTCCCCCCTGTAAATGCTTTAAACAGATTTCTTGCCTCTCACCCTGTGCATTTCTCTTCCTTTCAGACTTTGGATGGTTTTGTTTTCGTCGTGGCATCCGATGGCAAAATAATGTACATTTCTGAAACAGCGTCTGTGCACCTTGGCCTGTCCCAGGTATGTGCTCTGACTCCTAAAAACAAATAAAATAAAACACAAAACACAAATTTGGACCCTCACACTGCTGCCTTGCTTTTATATAAAGTAATTTTATTTTTTTCAGGGTTGTTTGAAGGTTTTTTCTGCTTGCAAAGGGCTTTGGTGAAAGACTCAAATTTCCTTTCCTTGCTGCCACATCAGGCTGAATTGATTTCTGTTCTTGTTCGTTGTTTTACTGCTCGTTACCTTTCAGAAGGGCCATAAATAATAAAATATTGCAAATTGCAGGGCCTGAAAGCCAAGTGTGGGCAGGCAGTGAGGCTGAAATAAAATCAGAATTTGAGTCTGGGAGCTTTAGATTGCGTCAGGTATTGAGGCTGCCCATGAAAAGGAGAAAAATCTGATGTGCAACAGGGGGTTTATGGTAAATGTGCTGGGGGAGGAGGAAAAAATAAAAATAAAAATAAAATTAAAAAATAAAAATAAAAATAAATTTAAAAATAAAATAATGATATAAAAGATTGTGTCAGGTATTGAGGCTGCCCATGAAAAGGAGAAGAATCTGATGTGGAACAGGGGGTTTATGGTAAATGTGCTGGGGGAGGAGGAAAAAATAAAAATAAAAATAAAATAAAAATAAAAATAAAAATAAAAATAAATTTAAAAATAAAAATAAATATAAAAATTAAATAATGATACAGAAGATTGTGTCAGGTACTGAGGCTGCCCATGAAAAGGAGAAAAATCTGATGTGGAACAGGGGGTTTATGGTAAATGCGCTGGGGGAGGAGGAAAAAATAAAAATAAAATTAAAAATAAAATTAAAAATAAAAATAAAAATAAATTTAAAAATAAAAATACATATAAAAATTAAATAATGATATAAAAGATTGTGTCAGGTATTGAGGCTGCCCATGAAAAGGAGAAGAATCTGATGTGGAACAGGGGGTTTATGGTAAATGTGCTGGGGGAGGAGGAAAAAATAAAAATAAAAATAAAATAAAAATAAAAATAAAAATAAAAATAAATTTAAAAATAAAAATAAATATAAAAATTAAATAATGATACAGAAGATTGTGTCAGGTACTGAGGCTGCCCATGAAAAGGAGAAAAATCTGATGTGGAACAGGGGGTTTATGGTAAATGCGCTGGGGGAGGAGGAAAAAATAAAAATAAAATTAAAAATAAAATTAAAAATAAAAATAAAAATAAATTTAAAAATAAAAATACATATAAAAATTAAATAATGATATAAAAGATTGTGTCAGGTATTGAGGCTGCCCATGAAAAGGAGAAAAATCTGATGTGGAACAGGGGGTTTATGGTAAATGCGCTGGGGGAGGAGGAAAAAATAAAAATAAAAATAAAATTAAAAATAAAAATAAAATTAAAAATAAAAATACATTTAAAAATAAAAATAAAAACAAATATAAAAATAAATATAAAAATAAAATAATGATATAAAAGATTGCGTCAGGTATTGAGGCTGCCCATGAAAAGCAGAAAAATCTGATGTGGAACAGGGGGTTTATGGTAAATGCGCTGGAGGAGGAGGAAAAAAATAAAAATAAAAATTAAAAAAAAATTTAAAAGAGGAAAAACACCTTTAGAGTGGGCACAGAAGGGCCTTTTAATTAAATAATCTGAAATTAACTGAAATAAAACTCAGAATTTGACTCTGGCAGCCTCAGATTGTGTCAGATACTGAGACTGTGAATGGGAAAGAAATCTGATGTGCAACAGGGGGTTCATGGTAAATGTGCTGGGGAAGGGGGGAAAAAGTAAAATAAAAAGGAAAAAATCCTTTGGAGTGGGCACAGAAGGGCCTTTTTATTAAATAATTTGACAATTATCTGAAATAAAACTCAGAATTTGACTCTGGCAGCCTCAGATTGTGTCAGATATCGAGGCTGCCTGTGAAAGGGAGAAAAATTTGATGTGGTTTGTGGTAAATGTGCTGGAGGAGGAGGAAAAAAAGAAAAATACAAATAATTTTAAAAAGAGGAAAAAATCCTTTAGAGTGGGCACAGAAAGGGCCTTTTTATTAAATAATTTGACAATTATCTGAAATAAAACTCAGAATTTGGCTCTGACAGCCTGAGATTGTGTCAGATATTGAGGCTGCCCAAGAAAGGCAGAGAAATCTGAACAGGGGACTTGTGGTAAAGGTGCTGCAGGAGGAGGAAAAAAAATAAAAATAAAAATAAAAATCTATAAAAAGGAGAAGGGGGGCAGATTTATGAGTGTTCACATGGAATTCAGGGCAGTTTTTCCTGAGTTTTTCCAGCTCAGTGCTCTTTTCAGTAAAGCATTTTATATGGTTGTGATAGAACTCATAAAACTCAGTTTACTACTGTTCTGCACCAGAGCCATGAGGGGATTTTATGCTTTTATGGTTTTTTTTTCCTCTTAGATGGACATTTCTAATTTTTTTTTTGCCTTCTTGGGATACGCACAGGGGCAAAGAGCCTGAATTTATTGTAGAAATTGAAATTAAAGCAGGAATTGAAATTAAAGCAGAAATTGAAATTAAAGCAGAAATTGACTTTCCACGCCTTTGTAACTGAAATTCCCTGGTAGCATCTGATCTAAAGTTTGCCAAAGTCCAATTAAAAAAATTCCTCATTAATTTCAGCAGGCCCTGGGTGACACTTGCAAGGAACCGAAGGGTTCAGTTGTGTATCAAACATTTATCAGTAAATAAATGAATTGAAATAAAGCCCAAACAGCAGAGGAGATGAAGGTGAGAGAGAGGAGAAGATTCTGAAATATTCTGGTGAATTTATCCTGTGGCTGTTTCCAAAAACAGAGAGGGGGAATTTAATGGCGGGGATTATTTATGTACCTTAATTTTTTTGTAGCAATCGATATTATTAATTGGAAAATATAAAGTGGAATTATTTGGATGTCTGTTTATAACAGTGATATTAGAATTAATGGCTATGAGGGAAAATAGAACTCAAGAGGTAGAGAAAACAAGGATATAAACCCATAAAAACCACTTTAAACCCCTGTTTCTCTTAGAAAAAGTCATTTTGGGATTAAACAGCCACGATAAATACTTTTTTTTTACCTGTTAATTTTAAAAATATGAGCAGGAAACATTCTTAGTTCTGTTTGTTCACTGTTCTGGTGGAGTTTCAGTTGTTTCAAACCATTTAATTCATGTTCAAACCCCTTTAAATCTTGCTTGGCTTGATATATAATAATAAGTAATAATATAATAAATCAACTTCCCTCCACAGGGGCTGAAAATTTTCTACTCATTTTTCAGCCTGGGTTTGTCTCACCCCGAATTTTTAATCCTGGAGGATTCAGGATTTTACCTGCTCAAATCCATCCATGTCACCAGTGCCATTATCCCAAAGCACTCAGCATCCCCTTCCATCCAGAAATTCCCTGTCCTGTATTGTTTTTCTCCCAAAATTTTCCATTTTTTGCCCATAAATTCTTCTTTTGGAGGGGTATCAAGCCACCAGATCTTGTAGGTCTTGGTGGTGGTATTATTATTTTTTATTAATTCTATTATTGATTATTTTAATGAATTTTTATTATTACTAACCCAGTTATTAGGGACAATTAAAGAATTATGGGATCATTGGGACACTACAGAGACTTTGGCAGGTGTAGGAAGAGGGGACTGGCGGTGTCACACAAGTTTTAATCTTATTTATTCCTCCTGCTCATCTGCGCTCACTGAATTCCATGAGCATGGAAATATCTAGAAATTCTAAGTGCAAGAGGTGCTGAGGAAAATCAGAAGGTTTGGCCAAGTTGTTTTCTGAATTTTAAGTTTAATCAGCAAAATCCCAAATTTTTCACTTCAGCAGAAGTTTGGAACAACTGAGCTTGAAAGTTGTGGATTCGAAACTAAAGGGATTCTCAGAACACAAAAATTGACAGAGAACATGGGTTTATTTATAAAATTCATTTATAATTAAAATATTGAAATTAATTTTAATTTATTTATAAAATCTCATCCTGATTCATCACCAAACTGTTCTTGCTCTGCCTCAATATTCTCTTTTTGAAGGGATCATTTTGCACTAATTTTGGGCTGCGCCCACTCCTCAAAACACAAATCCCTTTATCCTGGGATATTCCTGTCAGCTCCCGGAGTCTCAAAAGGAGTTTTTGTTCCCCCTCCTCTGGAAATCCTGACATTTCTGCCCCTGCCATCAACCAGAATTGGGCAGGAGGAGGAAATTCCCCAATAATATAATAAAAAATTAATTCCACATTATATTTCCTACAAGTGCCCTCACAGAGCCAAAGCAAGCTGGGAGCAGAGTGGTGGTGATTGGAAAAAAAAATCCTTTAGAGTGGGCACAGAGAAGCCTTTTTATTAAATAATTTGACAATTAACTAGCCCACACATCAATTTCCTGCTCCAGTGCCATTTGTTTAAAAATATATCGTTCAACTAAATAAAAAAGCCATTTAAAAAGATTTTTTGCAGCCTGTTTTTGGAGGCCTGCTACAGTGGCCTTTATCTTCTGCTTGGATTTAACTTCAGCAGGAAGAAATTAAAGCTTGAGCAAAAGCCAGGCTGCCTAAACCAGCCATAAATTTCAGCCCAGCTTTAAGGATTGTTTTGAAGCACGGCTTTGCCTCAGAAAAAGAGGTTCTGAAAAATCTACATCTTCATTTGTGGCCCTGCCACTTCATTTGTGGCTTTGGACTTTGATTTGCTCCCGGTTGCAGCAGGAAAATTGGGAATTTTGCTGGAGGAACTTTCCTCCAGCTCGTCCCAGTCCTGGCACAGAAAATTTCTTTTTTTGCCTTTTTTTTTCCGTGGAAAACAAACAGCTTTAATTCATCAAATATTTTTTCCTCTCAGAGTCCAAAGGCACAAAAAAGAGGAAAATCCTCTCGGGGGACAATGTGGAAAGACAAATTTTAATTTAATTTGAAGGTCTGGAGCTTATTCCAGCAGTTTTCTGGGTCCATGAGGCATCCAGACTTATCTTTGACAAATCTTGAAATATTTCACCACAAATGAACTTTTCCAGGAGTTTATTTTGCTTTTATCCAATGAGTCTATGAGAGGTAAAATATGCAATTATTTACTCTAGAATCCATCCACTTAGCCCTGTGTGTTTATTATGAATCATTCCTTGGCTGGAAAAAATAAAGAAAATAAATCTGAGTTGCTCATAAACCCCCTGTTAGTAGGAAATGCTGAGATTTGGTATTTACAGCTATTAAAAACTGCATCAAGGAAGGTGCTTTAATAACCTGAGGCATGGGAGATTTAGCTTTATGAATTGAGCTGTAGAATTTCTGTATTTTTAAAGTTTTCAGGGTTTTATTTTAGGCTTTGAAAGAGCTGAATGTGCCTAGCAGGGGGTGAGACTCCAAATTATGGATCCATATTTTGGTTATTTGACTCTGCCTTAGTCCCCCAACGCTTTGCTGCTGGTTTTATTATTTTAAAGTCAATTTAAAAAGTCAATTTTGGGGTCAGTTGTTGGCATGTGAAATGCAGGGAACCCTCAGGACTTTGGGGGTGTAAACCAGAGCTTAGAATGAAAGCCAGGATTTGATCTGAGGCCTTGGGAAAGGCTCCCAAACTGAGGGGCTGGAAGGGACAATGTGGATTTGGGGTTTAAAGCACACACAGGTTAAGCTGAGGAAAGGGAAGTTCAGAGTTTTAGAGTTTAAGAAATAAAAATAAAAGCAGTTCCAGAGGTAAACAAGGAGTTGAGAATGCAGCGCTGTAGGTTTGTGTGTCAGAACATGATTGGGTAAGAAAGCTCACACTGTAACAGGGGTCCATGAGGTGAAATATTGAAGGATTGGGTCAAAAACATAAATATCCTTGTTGGCAGTGTTTTATTGGTCAATAAATCCTTAAAAAGTCTTGTAACTGAGGGTTTTGGGCCCTTCTGAACCATGCAGTGAAGGTGAGAGCTGACTCACCCTTCCTGCATATGTAGAAGATAAGAAAAATAAAGCACAGCATCAAAAACAAATCAGAGGTTCCATCTCAAATTCCTTCTAAAATTCCTCACAACTTACAACCACTTCCATTGTGTAACAGATTGATTAATTCCCTTTCCCTAATCATTGTCTCCATCATCTGAAATCCAGGATTTATAATAGATCGATTAAATCCCTTTCTCTAACCATTATCTCCATCATCTGAAATCCAGGGTTTATTTTACCTCTATCAATCCCTTGGGTTTGCACCCTCAATCCTGAGGGACAAACTCCCAGCAAGGATCAATCCCACCCCTACAAACCCTTGGGCACAACCAGAGCTCGGCTCTGTCCCTGAACCTGGCTCCAGCCACACCCAGACCCCTCCTGGAGAAGGGATTTGGGAACCCAGGAGTTCCTCACCCTGCCAGGGGACAATTCCTGCCCCAAAATCCATCAAATCCTGCTCCGGAGCCATTCCCTGGGTCCTGTCCCTCCATCCCCTGTCCCTGGAGCCACTTTAGGCCCTGCAAGGGGATTTAAGGCCTCTCTGGAGCCTTCTCTTCTCCAGGCTAAAAAATAATCATTATTAAATATTGCTTCGTTATTAAAGTATTATTTGAACAAACATTGCACTGCAGTGTCAGTTCTGCTGCAATCTGAAATGCAGGGAACTCTCAGGACTTTGGGCCTGGCAGCCAAAGCTCAGAATGAAAGCCAGGATTTGATCTGAGGCCTTGGGAAAGGCTCCCAAACTGAGGGGCTGGAAGGGACAATGTGGATTTGGGGTTTAAAGCACACACAGGTTAAGCTGAGGAAGGGGAAGTTCAGAGTTTTAGAGTTTAAGAAATAAAAATAAAAGCAGTTCCAGAGGTAAACAAGGAGTTGAGAATGCAGCGCTGTAGGTTTGTGTGTCAGAACATGGTTAGCTAAGAAAGCTCACACTGTACATGGGTCTATGAGGTGAAATATTGAAGGATTGGGTCAAAAACATAAATATCCTTGTTGGCAGTGTTTTATTGGTCAATAAATCCTTAAAAAGTCTTGTAACTGAGGGTCTTGGGCCTTTCTGAACCATGCAGTGAAGATGTGAGCTAAACTCACCTTCGTACCTATATAGAAGATGAGGAAAAAAAACCACATTATCAAAAACAAATCAGAGGTTCCATCTCAAATTCCTTCTAAAATTCCTCACAACTTACAACCACTTCCATTGTGTAACAGATTGATTAATTCCCTTTCCCTCATCATTGTCTCCATCATCTGAAATCCAGGATTTATAATAGATCGATTAAATCCCTTTCTCTAACCATTATCTCCATCATCTGAAATCCAGGGTTTATTTTACCTCTATCAATCCCTTGGGTTTGCACCCTCAATCCTGAGGGACAAACTCCCAGCAAGGATCAATCCCACCCCTACAACCCTTGGGCACAACCAGAGCTCGGCTCTGTCCCTGAACCTGGCTCCAGCCACACCCAGACCCCTCCTGGAGAAGGGATTTGGGAACCCAGGAGTTCCTCACCCTGCCAGGGGACAATTCCTGCCCCAAAATCCATCAAATCCTGCTCCGGAGCCATTCCCTGGGTCCTGTCCCTCCATCCCCTGTCCCTGGAGCCACTTTAGGCCTGCAAGGGGATTTAAGGCCTCTCTGGAGCCTTCTCTTCTCCAGGCTAAAAAATAATCATTATTAAATATTGCTTCATTATTAAAGTATTGTTTTGAACAAACATTGCACTGCAGTGTCAGTTCTGCTGCAATCTGAAATGCAGGGAACCCTCAGAACTTTGGGCCTGGCAGCCAAAGCTCAGAATGAAAGCCAGGATTTGATCTGAGGCCTTGGGAAAGGCTCCCAAACTGAGGGGCTGGAAGGGACAATGTGGATTTGGGGTTTAAAGCACAGACAGGTTAAGCTGAGGAAAGGAAAGTTCAGAGTTTTAGAGTTTAAGAAATAAAAATAAAATCAGTTCCAGAGGTAAACAAGGAGTTGAGAATGCAGCGCTGTAGGTTTGTGTGTTCAGAACATGGTTGGCTAAGAAAGCTCACACTGTACATGGGTCCATGAGGTAGAATATTTAAGGATTGGATCAAAATCTTAAATATCCTTTGTTTTATTGGTCAATAAATCCTTAAAAAAATCTTGTAATTAAGGGGTTTTGTGACATTCTGAACCATGCTGTAACAATGTGAGCTGAACTCACCCTTCCTGCCTGTGTAGAAAATTAGAAAAACAAGTCACATCACCTAAAAACCTCAGAGTTCCATCCCTAACCCATTCAAAATTAATCAAAAATCCCACAGTCAATGTTGTACCTTTGCCTCCTGCTGATTTTCCTGGGGTTGCAAATGAACCCATCAGAAAAAAATCTTTTCAGTGATTATAACAAGGAATAAAAGTCATTATTGCAAAGGATTCTAGGCTGAATTTTAGACATAAACCCTGGGACAAAAAAGCGAAATTTTGGACAAAACTGTGACCTTTGACCCTTTGAATCCTGTGGAAAAATGTGAATTTCCACGAGGAATCATTTTAAAATGGGTGATGAGTTTGGGAAAACTGAGAGCCATCCATGAGTTACAGTTTTTAAGAGAAAACATCAACTACAGCTGATGAGGTTGGTCAGCTTGATTGGGGTTTTCTGTGTCAGAAAGTCCCTAATTTGAAGGGATATTTTTAGGGATACATATACATATTTATTTATTTTTTTATTTTATTTTATTTATTTATAAGGCATTTATACACAGCCACCCATGAATTTCTTTTTTTTCTTTTTATTTTGGCAGGGAAATTCTCTGCTAAAACTGTGTCTTTCATTCCAAGGGCAAAATATTCAGAGGAAAAAAATCACTCATAACCAAAGATAAAATGACGAGGAGAGGTTTGTGAGTGATGCCCCTTGGCAATTTTGGCATGTTCTGGAAATGAAATGTCCATCGCCAGAAGAATTTTTAGATTACTTTTTAATGTAGGTGATCAGGATATTCATGAAGACACCTCTGGGCATTTGCAGAATGTTTGCCCCCTTAATTAGAAATAAACAGAAGAATTTCCAGACAGGACTCACAGGGAGATTTTGGTGTTTTGCTCCCTCCCTGACAAGAAGTTGGATGTGGGGTGTTCCTGCAGCAAGCCCCCACCTGCTTGTGGCTGGAAAGGAGCAGACAGAGCTTTTCAAGGGCAACTTTTAGAGAAAATTACATAAATGAAGCAATGTAGATAATCCTCTTTCCCATTCCATCTTTTCCTTTCCTTTCCTTTTCCTTTTCCTTTTCCTTTTCCTTTTCCTTTTCCTTTTCCTTTTCCTTTTTCCTTTTCCTTTTCCTTTTCCTTTTCCTTTTCCTTTTCCTTTTCCTTTTCCTTTTCCTTTTCCTTTTCCTTTTCCTTTTTCCTTTTCTTTTCCTTTTCCTTTTTTTTTCCTTTTTCCTTTTCTTTGTCCTTTTCCTTTTCCTTTTCCTTTTCCTTTCCTTTTCCTTTTTCCTTTTCCTTTTCCTTTTCTTTTCCTTTTCCTTTCTCCTTCCTTCCTTCCTTCCTTCCTTCTTCCTTCCTTCCTTCCTTCCTTCCTTCCTTCCTTCCTTCCTTCTCTTCCTTTCTTCCTTTCTTTCTTTCTTTCTTTCTTTCTCTTTCTTTCTTGTCTTTCTTTCTTTCTTTCTTTCTTTCTTTCTTTCTTTCTTTCTTTCTTTCTTTCTTTCTTTCTTTCTTTCTTTCTTTCTTTCTTTCTTTCTTTCTTTCTTTCTTTCTTTCTTTCTTTCTTTCTTTCTTTCTTTCTTTCTTTCTTTCTTTCTTTCTCTTCTTTCTCTTTTCTCTCTTTCTTTCTCTCTTTCTTTCTCTCTTTCTCTCTCTCTCTCTCTCTTTCTTTCTCTTTTTCTCTCTCTTTCTTTCCCTCTTTCCCTCTGTCCCTCTTTCTTCTTCTCTTTCTCTTTCTCTTTCTCTTTCTCTTTCTCTTTCTCTTTCTCTTTCTCTTTCTCTTTTCTCTTTCTCTTTCTCTTTCTCTTTCTCTTTCTCTTTCTCTTTCTCTTTCTCTTTCTCTTTCTCTTTCTCTTTCTCTTTCTCTTTCTCTTTCTCTTTCTCTTTCTCTTTTCTCTTTCTCTTTCTCTTTCTCTTTCTCTTTCTCTTTCTCTTTCCCATCTCCCCTTTCTTTATTTTTTCCCTCTTTTTTCCCTCACTCACTGCATTTCCAGCCTGCTTAGAGGATCAGCTCCCTGTTGATGTTTTGTGTTTGCAGGGAGGGGCTGTTGGGAAGGAGCAGTGAAGGAAAAGATGCTTAGGGGAGGGGGGAAAAAAAAAAGGCGAGTTTGCACAGCCTGGGAAGGGACATTCCATGAATAATGCAGGAAATGGAAGGAGGAGGAGCATTTTCAGGAAGAACAGAAAAAAAGATTGCTTTGTGAGGGCAGACAACTTCATTAATTGCAAAGAAAAGGCGACTCCCAGGATCAGGGAGAGGAGCAGGACGGGCTCAGGAGAACGGCTGCAACCACTGCCCCGCTCTGATCTGGGGACTCATTCCCAAACCCTGCCTCCTGCTTTCCTTACAATTTCAATATTTTTAAAATTCTTTTTCTGGAGATTTTTACAGATTTAAAGCCAGGAGCAACCGACTGGGATTAATTTCTGTGTCAAAACCAAATAATCCCACAATTCTTCCTGTTCTTCCCAGGTCAATTCCTCATTCTCTGCAGGTTTCTTTGCTCATCCTACATTGATAAGGAGATAAGAATAGGAATAAGGAAAAAATATTTTCAGTTTAGGTCTGCTTATGTGTGTTTTGTACCAAATTTTGTGGAAATTAATCAATTAAGACCTCAAAGCAACAGCATCTTCTTTAAATTCCCAGAATTAGAGAAGACAAATAAAGGAATTCAGTTCTGTTTCCAGATCAATTCCTCATTCTCTGCAGCTTTCTTTGCTCATCCTGCATTGACAAGGAAATTCAGGATAGGATAAAGGAAAATGATTTTCAGTTTTGGTCTGTTTATGTGTGTTTCGTAACAAATTTTGTGGAAATGAATCAATAAAAACATCAAGGCAACAGCATCTCCTTTATATTCCCAGACTTGGAGGAGATAAAGGAATTCAGCTCTGTTTCTAGATAAATTCCTAATTTTCTGAAGCTTTCTTTGCCTCATCCTACATTGATAAGGAAATTCAGGATAGGAATAGGGAAAATTGTTTTCAGTTTTGGTCCATTTATGTGTGATTTGTATCCAGTTTTGTGTGGCAGAGGAATTAATTGCTATAAAACTCAAAGCAACAGCATCTCCTTTGGATTCCCAAAATTAGAGAAGATAAATAAAGGAATTCAGCTCTGTTTCCAGATCAATTCCTAGTTTTCTGCAGCTTTCTTTGCTCATCCTACATAGACAAGGAAATTTAGGGTCAGAATAAAGAAAATTATTTTCAGTTTTGTTCCATTTATGTGCATTTTGTATCAAATTTTGTGGAAATTAATTGATAAAAAATCTCAAAGCAACAACTTCTCCCTTGGATTCCCTGAATTAGAGAAAATAAATGAAGGCATTCAACTCTGTTTCTAGATAAATTCCTCCCTTTCTGCAGCTTTCTTTTCCTCATCCTACACTGATAAGGAAATTCAGGATAAGACAAAGGGAAAATTATTTTCAATTTTGGTCAATTTCTGTGTGTTTTGTACCAAATTTTGTGGAAATTAACTGATAAAAACTTCATAGAAATAACATCCTCTTTGGATTCCCAGATTTACAGAAGATAGATAAAGGAATTCAGCTCTGTTTCCAGATAAATTCCTAATTTTCTGAAGCTTTCTTTGCCTCAATGAACATAGTCAGGAAATTCAGGATAGGAATAAGGAAAAATATTTTCGATTTTGGTCTGTTTTTGTGGGTTTTGTATCGAATTTTGTGGAAATTAATTGCTAAAAACCTCAAAGCAATAACATCTCCTTTAGATTCCCAGACTTGGAGGAGATAAATCAAGGAATTCTGTTCTGTTTCCCCCTTCATTCCATTCCTGCAGCTTTCTGGGGACTTTTTTCAGGGGTTTGGGGGTGCCAGCAGAGCTGGCAGAGGGGACACAGGGGCACGAGGCTCTTTTTGGTTTTCTGTGCCCCTGTTAGCAGTGGGAAAGGATGGAGCTCGTCCTGTGCAGGCAAAGCTCAGGGCAGGACAGGGGATACACAAATATTTAAGGCAGATCTTCACTGCGAGTGTTTGTTCAGAGCAGTGAAAATCCACGGAAATCTGATTTTTGGGTTCTCTCAGAGGCCATTGCTGTACCTTCGTTTTTGTAGTAATTTTTGTAGCATTTTTAATTGAAAAAAAAAAAAAAAAAAAAAGTGGAGTTCTTGGATGTGTGTTTGTGTTTGTTGGAACCCTGGTCGCTGAGAATTCCAGACTTTCTGTGCTGCCAGGCACTGACCCCCAGGAGAACACTGCACTGACCTGAGGGCCTGGAGAAGCTTCCAAAATTCAATAATAAAACTGAGATTAAAGGTGTGGAGTTTGAACAGAAGTGTGTGATATCACAGGGTGGGAAACTCAGAGTTGAAGGGTTTAGAATACAGGGATAGACAGAAAGCAAGATGGAGGTTTTGGGGTGGAGGCTGCTCCTTCTCCTTCTTCTTCTGCTCCTTGTACTTCACATTCTTCTCCTCCTTTTTCTCCTCCTTCTCCTCCTTCTTCACCTTCTTTTTCTCCTTCTTCACCTTCTTGTTCTTCTTCGCATTCTTCTTTTCCTCCTCCATCTCCTTTTTCTCCTCCTCCATCTCCTTTTTCTCCTTCTCCTTCTCCTTCTCCTTCTCCTTCTCCTTCTCCTTCTCCTTCTCCTTCTCCTTCTCCTTCTCCTTCTCCTTCTCCTTCTCTTCTCCCTCTCCTTCTCCTTCCCCTCCTTCTCCATGGTTTTGGGTGGTTTTGTGTCATTGGATAAAAAGTCCCCATTGTGGGCACGGGTGGTTGGGTATTGGGTTAAAAGTGAAAATAATTGAGGTGTCATTTCTTAATTGGACAGTTTATCCTTCAAAGGCCTTGGAGAGAGAGACAGGGCTCCATTTTTAGTTTGTTGGAGTGAAGTGCTGCAGAGCTCAGGGTTTGTGAGACTGTGACAGAGATAAGAACTGATAAACATCTGAGCGCCAACAAGAAATCCCCTCTCACACATTTAGTCCTGATCCTGGAATAAAAAAGAAATTAGGACTCACCATGTGTTTATAACAGTGATATTAGAATTAGTAGCTATAAGAGAAAATACAACTCAAGAGGTAGGAAAACAAGGATATAAATCCAGAAAAACCATTTCCAAACTCCTGTTCCTCAAATACCTTCAGTAAAAGTCATTTTGGCCCTGCTGGTGATGGGAAATCACAAAGGGGTTGTGTGAGAGCAGGTGAGAGTTTCTGGGAACCTGCAGGAACATCATTTTTATTTTCATATTTGCCTTGCTGAGAGGCATTTCTACAGCTCTGAGTTTTCCTCCGGTTTGTGGCAATTTAACTTTTCTACGGCTGCTCTGATTTATGGCTTCATTCCCAGCCCCAACAGGAGCTCCTCTGTCCCTGATGCAACACCAGAAATTCCCACCAAACCCCCTGTGGCATCCACCACTGCTGAGGACAGAGTGAATCGGGATGAATGGCTGGGATTTGGGAGATGTTTGACACACACAGCTGACGCGTTAACCCTGCGGTGTCTGAGGGCAGGGCTGACCCAGCTGCTTTGGTTCCGTGGTTTCCCCAGGTGGAGCTCACCGGGAACAGCATCTACGAGTACATCCACCCCTCGGACCACGACGAGATGAGCGCTGTCCTCACTGCCCACCAGCCCCTGCATCCCCACCTCCTGCAAGGTATGCTCACGTCTCCTTTAAAACACAGGGGAAAACAATTTCAATAAAAACACAGGGGAAAACAATTTCAATAAACAATTCCAGGCTGAAATGGGACAGATTGCAACCCAAAGCATTCCATGGATCCATAACTTCATTTACATTTACATTTACATTTACATCTACATTTACATTTACATTTACATTTATTGATGGGTTTATTTTTATTTTTATTTTTATTTAAAAATTTACTTTATTTTTATTTTTATTTTTATTTAATTTTTATTTTTATTTTTATTTTTATTTTTATTTTTATTTTTATTTCTATTTTTATTTTTATTTTTATTTTTATTTTATTTTTATTTCTATTTTTATTTTTATTATAGATACAGTTATAGTTATAGTTATAGTTAGTTATGGTTATGGTTATGGTTATGGTTATGGTTATAGTTATAGCTATAGTTATAGTTATAGTTATAGTTATAGTTAGTTATGGTTATAGTTATAGTTATAGTTATAGTTATAGTTATAGTTAGTTATGGTTATGGTTATGGTTATAATTATATTATAGTTAATTATAGTTATATTTAGTTATGGTTATAGTTAGTTATGGTTATAGTTATAGTTATAGTTATAGTTATAGTTATAGTTAGTTATGGTTATGGTTATGGTTATGGTTATGGTTATAGTTATAGTTATAGTTATAGTTATAGATATAGTTATAGTTATAGTTATAGTTAATTATAGTTATATTTAGTTATGGTTATAGTTAATTATGGTTATAGTTATAGTTATAGTTATAGTTATAGTTATAGTTATATAGTTATAGTTATAGTTATAGTTAGTTATAGTTATAGTTATAGTTATAGTTATAGTTATAGTTATAGTTAGTTATGGTTATAGTTATAGTTATAATTATAGTTATAGTTACAGTTATAGTTAGTTATGTCTATAATTATAGTTACAGTTATAGTTATAGTTACAGTTACAGTTATAGTTAGTTACGGCTATAATTATAGTTATAGTTATAGTTATAGTTATAGTTATAGTTATAGTTATAGTTATAGTTATAGTTAGTTATGGTTATGGTTATAGTTATAGTTATAGTTATAGTTATAGTTATAATTATAGTTAGTTATGGTTATAGTTATAATTATAGTTATAGTTACAGTTATAGTTAGTTATGGCTATAATTATAGTTATAGTTATAGTTATAGTTATAGTTATAGTTATAGTTATAGTTATAGTTATAGTTATAGTTATAGTTATAGTTAAAGTTATAGTTATAGTTACAGTTATAGTTAGTTACGGTTATAGTTATAGTTAGTTACGGTTATAGTTATAGTTAGTTATGGTTATAGTTATAGTTAGTTATGGTTATAGTTATAGTTATAGTTACAGTTACAGTTATAGTTATAGTTATAGTTACAGTTATAGTTAGTTACAGTTATAGTTATAGTTAGTTATGGTTATAGTTATAGTTACAGTTATAGTTAAAGTTATATTTTATTTTTATTTTATGATTGGATTTTGGATTTGTTTATGCTTATTTTTATTTGTTTTTATTATTTTATTTTTATTTCATTTTTATTTTTATTTATCCTGTTCGAAGCTCAAATGGGGGAGCAGCAGGAACTCAAAACCACGATCCAGGATTTAATGTTCTTTTAGGGAATAAGGTACATTAGGTTAAACAATGTCTTTTGTGCCATGGAGCTTTTTATGTATTTTTACTTTTATTTTTATTTATAATTTTTATTTTTATTCATATTATTTTTTATTTTTATTTATCCTGTTCAGAGCTCAAATAGGGGAGCAACAGAAACTCCCCTGTGATCCAGGATTTAATGTTCTTATAGGGAATAAGGTACTTTAAATTAAATAATGCCTTTTATGCCATGGAGCTTTAATTTTAATTTTAATTTTAATTTTTAGTTTTAAATTTTTATTTTTATTATTTTTATTTTTATTTATCCTGTTCGAAGCTCAAATGGGGGAGCAGCAGAAACTCAGTACTATGATCCAGGATTTAATGTTCTTACAGGGAATAAAGTACCTTAAATTAAATAATGCCTTTAATGAAATTAAATAATGCCTTTTATGCCATGGAGCTTTAATTTTAATTTATTTTTATTTTTATTTTTATTTTTATTTTTATTTTTATTTTTATTCATCCTGTTCGAAGCTCAAATGGGGGAGCAGCAGAAACTCAAAACTGTGATCCAGGATTTAATGTTCTTACAGGGAGTAAAGTACCTTAAATTAAATAATGCCTTTTATGCCATGGAGCTTTAATTTTAATTTATTCTTATTTTTATTTATATTTTTATTTTTATTTTATTTTAATTTTTATTTTTATTTTTATTTATCCTGTTCGAAGCTCAAATGGGGGAGCAGCAGAAACTCAAAACTGTGATCCAGGATTTAATGTTCTTACAGGGAGTAAAGTACCTTAAATTAAATAATGCCTTTTATGCCATGGAGCTTTAATTTTAATTTATTTATATTTATATTTATATTTATATTTTTATTTTTATTTTATTTTAATTTTTATTTTTATTTTTATTTTTATTTATCCTGTTCGAAGCTCAAATGGGGGAGCAGCAGAAACTCAAAACTGTGATCCAGGATTTAATGTTCTTACAGGGAATAAAGTACCTTAAATTAAATAACGCCTTTTATGAAATTAAATCATGCCTTTTATGCCATGGAGCTGTAAGCAGGTTTTTATTTTAGCCCAGGGGTTTTTTCATCTCTTTTATTTTGTCATCATTGCTGAGGCTGCAGAAATGTTGTGGCGTCCTGGCTGTGCTCAGCTCAGCTGCAAGGTCTGAGTGGGAAAAGAATTAACAAAACCTCAGCTAATTGGGAAATAAAAGGATATTTTGAATATTTTAAAACAACTCTTACATTCAAAGCTTGGACAACAAAACCAGACTTAATATTCTCCACTGCGGGCAGAGCAGAAATGGGTTTGGCAAAGGAAAAACCTCATTTAAAAAGTGACTTTTTGTGGAAAATCTTGTCCTCTTCTGCTGTCACCCACAGAAATATTGACCCCACCCTTGGTGGGTGAAGTTGTCACCTCAGTGTTGCAATTTCTGTCCCAGAAACAAAATTATTCTCATTTTTTTAGTTTTTGCTTCCTTGGGGCAATCCTTTGAGCTTCCCAAGACCAGAGCCAGCCTGGCTCCCGCGCAGAGGAGCTCCCGCTTGTATTTCAGCATTGATTTCTCTGCATTTATGGATTTCAGCTGCCACTTTTTGTCAGCCTTTTCCAAGCACAGCTCCTAAAAAACGTGAGGAATTTGGGGTTCTTGACACAACTTTGTTCGGGATTTTTGTTTTTTGTTTTTTTTGGTTTTTTTTTTTTTCAGTTTTGGTTCTGGTCTCTGTGATTCCATCAGGGCAGAACTGTAAATCCTCAATTCAGGGAATGTTGATGTGCCTGGGAGCACCTGGGCTGCTCCAAATGCTGGAAATACAAGAATTATCTCAGCCCTCTTCCATTTCTTCCTCCCCAAACAGGTTTTTATGGGAAAAAACCTTCCCTTGTTGTTTTGGCAAGCAAATTCTTATTTTTCTCAATCTCCTCTATATGATTATCTCATACTTTGTTCATTCCTCTGTCAGAATTTTAAAAAAATATTGATATATTTAAAAATCATATTGATATTTTTTCAATTTTTTCTCCCTTTTTCCAATTTACTGAGGAGACACCTCTGATGGAAATTATTTAAGGTGATTTTCATGGTGGGACTGGATAATCTTTAAAGTCTCTTCCAGCCTCAATAATTCTGTGAAATCCAGGAGTTTTCATGCAGGTTTGCTGATACCCAGAATTAGTAGTGAGATATTTTACACCTACTGGCTTGGCAATGGCAACAGCCTCCTGTTTGGCTTAAAATTTAAATATTTTTCAATTCATTTTTGGAGATTTTTACAGATTTAAAGCCAGGAGCAAACAACTGGGATTAATTTCTGTGTCCAAAGCAAATAATAGCACAATTCTTCCTGTTCTTCTTAGATCAATTCCTCATTTTCTGCAGCTTTCTTTACCTCATCCTGCATTGATAAGGAAATTTAGGATAGGATAAAGAAAAATTATTTTCAATTTTGGTCCATTTATGTGCATTTTATATCAAATTTTGTGGAAATTAATCAATAAAAACCTCCAAGCAACAACATCCCCTCTGAATTCCCAGACTTGGAGGAGATAAAGGAATTCAGTTCTGTTTCCAGATCAATTCCTCATTCTCTGCAGCTTTCTTTGCCTCATCCTACATTGATAAAGAAATTTAGGATAGGATAAAGGAAAATTATTTTCAATTTTGGTCCATTTATGTGCATTTTGTATCAAATTTTGTGGAAATTATTTGATAAAAACCTCAAAACAACAGCATCTCTTTTGGATTCCCAGACTTGGAGGAGATAAAGAAAGGAATTCTGTTCTTTTTAGGGATTATTTTATTTTCTCTCAGATCGGCAGTGGGTGTATTAAAATATCCAGAATCTACAGCTAAATCTTGATTGAACAAAATGAACAAATATTTATTTATTGTTGCCTTCCCTGTGCCAGTAATTCCCTTTCCTGCAGTGTTTTATCCATTAAAATCATGAGGTATAACCTGAAACTACCTGGCCTGCAATAACCAAATCGAGTTTTTTATTTAACCCAGTGAAGATTTAAAAAGTTTTGAATAAATGACAGGAATGAAGCAATTTCTGCCTGTGTCTGAGTAGATATTTTCAATATTTAAGTAATACATAAAGTTCTACAAAGAACTTAAAAGGGCAGTGAAGTGAAAGTGGCTTGATTTAAAAAGACCAAGAGGAAACCAGACTATTTTAATGGCATTTTTTGTCATTTCAGTTTGATTTTCTCTCTTTTAATCTTTTAAAACACACCTGAATCATCAAGTCACTGGGTGGAATAAAAAATTTCCCTTTATAACTTTATTACCTTATAGATTTCTGCAATCTGAGGCATTGCTTAGGCATAAAATCAATATTGCACTGCAGACACAGAATTTTATATCCCAAATTTCCAGCTTGGCTCATGGAAATTGCCTTGCTCAAGATGTTTTCTTCAGCTAAAGCTCAGATATTTATATCCATTTTTAGTGCAGCTGGATAAGATCTGTTTAGAGAGGAATAAAATCACAAATATCAACAAAATCTGTGCTTTGTGATATTCTGTTATTTGGATTAACGAACCCAGAGCACAGATTATTTTTGACCTCTGGTTTTAGAGTTTTTGTAAATTTGGGTGCCATCTCTGTTTATTTCTCAGGGAAATGCAAATTATTGCTTTGCATAAAATCAGAGAGTGTGTGGGTTTCTTTACACACTCCTCACTGTCACATTGGTTTTCTTCAGATAAATCACCCTGGTATTGAAAATAAAAACCCCATATTGTTTATAAAGCATAAAAATTCTTAAATTATTATATTTAATGCTTTTGACTTCTTCTTCTCCTTCCTCTCATTCTCCTCCTCCTTTACCTTCTCCGTGGGTTTGGGTGGTTTTGTGTAAGTGCATAGAAAACTTTCCATTGCTGACCACAAGTAGTTGATTATAAGGTCAAAAATAAAAATAATTTAAGTTTCATTTCTTAATGAAACAATTTATCCTTAAAAAAACCTCACAGAAAAAAAATACGTCTCCATTTTGTAGGTTGTTAGTGTGAAGCCTTGTAAATATAGATAAAAATAATGAAAAATCTGTAATATAGATAAAAAGTAATAAACATCTAAATGCAAACAAAAAATGCCATCTCACACATTTAATCCCAACCCTGACCTTAGAAAAAGACCAAAACAACTCAACATTGATTTATTACAAGGTGTTTTCAAGTTTTATACCCTTAGCAAATAATGATATTAAGTTATTAGTTATATGATATATAATATAATATATTTATATTTATTGGTCATTATATTTCTAGGACAAAGTAATAGCCTATTGTATTTTACTGGTATAAAGTAATTAACGTTAATAATTAATTGGTAAGAGTTTAAAGCAAATTATTAAGGTATAGATGTTGTTCAGTAAGGCACTGCAAACATCCCTTATATATTTATTTTATCAGTTCCTGTGTTAATGGCCTTGGGTTTTTTTTTTTTTTTTCTTTGCCATGGATAAACTCCTATTTTATAAATTTCTTTTTCCTGCTAACTTAGTTGTTTGCTCTGCAGAGCAGCTGCTGAGCCTGTCTGTACCTGGGCAGTGCCAGCACCCTCTGGGGGAAGAATTTATCCTAAAATCCAAACCCCAAACCTGCCCTGGCCCAGCCCCAGCCGCTCCCTGGGTCCTGTCAGGTCATAGATCAGAGCAGCCCTGTCGCCCTGGTTTTCTAGGATTTTCTAAGCCTTTTGATGTTGACATTCTTGTAGTGAACTTTCCCATACACTTTCTGTAAACAACTCATTGTTTTGTCATTCCTTTATGGAGGAGGAGAGAGCTGATGGACGGTTGGTTTGACCTGTGGCATTGCAGAGGTGTCACTGTCACCTTCCAATCCACTGTTGCCCTTGTAAAACTATAAATAGTGGAGTCAGAAAATAAAACTTCCCTTTTTTTCCTTTCACCTGAAAGCAGTGTGTGCCTGTGTCCTTTCGTGTCGGTCGGCGACACAGCCCCTCAGGAGGAGCTGCAGGCCCTGAGGAGTTTCCCCTCAGCTTCCTCAGCTCCAGCTGGACATTCCAAGTGTCCCCTCCTTGTGAGGCCCCTCCAGACCCTTCACCATCCTCATGTCCCTCCTTTGGGCACTCTCTGAGAGCTTTTAGATCTTCCTTCTCTGGTGGCACCCAGAACACCCCCGGCACTTGGGGTGAGGTCGATCAACAGCAGCTCCAGAACTTCCTGCAGGCCTTGAGGAGTTTGAGCCTTTCCTCTCCTCACACAGAGCTTAAATCCAAACTTCCAGGCCAGCCCGAGCTGCCAGAGCTCAACAGCAAAGGGTTTTGGCTCTGGCATGGTGAGGGGACAACGCTGGCAGGGGTTTGTGACACTGATGCCTTCAGAACCTGCCCAAGAGCAGAGGTTGGACAGAGCTAAAGAATAAAGCAGGGATTTATGAAAAGGCCTCCGTGGGTGCAACTTGGGCAGTACCAGAGCCCAGCCCCTTTCCCAGCTCCCTCAGCCTCTCCTCATCAGATTCATGTTCCAGCCCCTGCCCTGGACACACTCCAGCCCCTCAATGTCCTGTTTGAAATGAAGAGCCCAAAACGGGGCACAGGACTTGACCGTGGCCTCACCAGTGCTGAGCACAGCGTGAATGGGCACCCTGATGGGTGAGCACACATTTGGGGGTGCCTTGGGGTGGCTGAGTCTTATAGATGGACAACCCTTCCCAAAGGAATGGGCTTGAAACCCTAAACTGCCTTGGGAACGTTGCAGACACGAATATCTGAACTGGAAACCTCAGTGTCTGAACTGGAACTGTGTTTGTTCACCACCAGGCTGCATCACCCAGAAGCGTTTATTAAATGACTCTCCCAATATTCTTCTGGAATAAGAGGCTGTAAGTTTTCCCTCTGTTTTGTTGATGCCTTGAGAAGGCTGCCCCAGAGCAGAGGCTGAACAGAGCTAAAGAATAAAGCAGGGATTTATTCACAGCATCTCCTCCATGGATGCACCTTGGGCAGCACCAGAGCCCAGCCAGGGCTGCACCCAGGATGAACCAAAATGGCCCCAAAATGCACGGCCGGGCACGGGCTCTGTCCCTGGGATCAGTTCTGCTCCATTTGCACCTTGCAGTTCATTGTCCCATTGCAGCTTTAGCCCTGCAGTCCCACCCTGCTTGTTTTTCTCTCTCCAGCCCACGGGGTTTGTGCTCCTGGGCTGAGATTTGGCTCATTTGTCCTTGGTGCCCAGCTGGAGCAGGAATTGTTTTGTGTCCCTGCTCTGTGCACAGAGCTCAGCATCCCTGAATGTGAGCCCAGAGCCACACACTAAAGCAGCACAGAACATGAAAAATAGAAAAGCTCAAACCTGGGGCATCGATGAGATGGCACCAAGTGCCCTCTCCAGGGGTGATGAGCACTTTGGAGGAGGCTGAAATTGGGGCTGGATTTTAGGGACTGGGTCCTGAGGGCTGCTCCAGGATTACTGATCACACCCAGCAGGGTCTTTGAAGGGAAAACCACAGAATGCCAACACAGGCTGGGATGAACTTGAGCAACCAGGACCTTAAGGCCTCAAACGCCACAACCAAAACATCTGGGGTGCTGCTCGGTCTCCCTACTTATGCAGAAATCTTTGTTTCCCAGTTCACAACACTGAGTTTAAGGCTTGCAGCAGGACAGCAACACTTCCCAACCCATCCATCTCCTGTCCTGGTAACTGCTGCAAGCAAGAAAACAAGAAAATAAAAAATATTTGCACTGCAGGTTAACCAGGAGAAGGAATTAATCAATGCTGCCTTTCCATGTGTGTTCGCAGGCAGACATTCTGTGTCTCTGATTGCTTTCAGATGCTTTTCCTGGGATTTGAAAGCTTTAAAACACATCTTTAGCTCCCCAAATTTTGCTGACTCACATGGCAAGGCGTGGTGTGCTAACAGCAGTTTAGGAACATGCCCCAGAGCAGGGAATAAAATGTGGAAGTTCCTGCAGTTCCCTCATTTTCTGCTAACTGGATAATTCAGAAATGATGAGTTACAACCTGATGGAAGCTGCAGAGGAATGTGGAATACATTATGTCAACCTTTCTCCACTCCACTTGATGCTTTAAAGGCTCTGTTTCCCTCAGCCAAGCATCAAATCCCTGTGCAGGATTTCCCTTCACATTCCCTACATGCAGGAAATTCATATTTAAAGAAGAGAGTAGCTGTTTTTTGCATGAACTTATGAAGAATTTTTTTCTAGTAGTACATGGGCAAAATACCAACATGGAAAGTTATTTTAATTTTCATTCATTTAAATATATTTTACAGGAGAACGATTACTGAGAGGTGATGGATTAATATGATCCTGTTGCCACTGTTTGTAACAGTTACTTTAAATCTGAGAAACATAGAAATTATCATTTTATAAACTCTAATTTACAAATTATAATTATAAATTTTGATGCACAAAAGTGGAAAAAGAGTGCAAATTGCTGACAACTCATTAAAACATCTCTTTTCATTGGTAATTAACAGTAAAATCCATCAAAGCAGGGTGTAAAAATCTGTTCTTTTCCTTTCCTGCTGAGTTCCTTTCCCAAAGAAACTTTGGAAGCTTCACTTGGAGGAGGAAAGGAGAATTTAGGCAAATGTCAGTGAATGGCTGAGTTTGGATATGATAGGAATGATAATGGAGAATTTCCCCTCTGCAGCAGTGCCAGCATTCTGAAACAGGCAGGAAACAGAACAAACTGCTCAAATGGGAAGGGAAATTTGGACACTTTGTGCAAGTTTGGAACTCCAGGACGGGCTGACAACAGAACTGGTTTTGCTTTTCTACCCCAACAAATCATTACCAGGGAAAATCAAAATGTTTGCAAGTCCCTTTTGCCAATCCTGGATTTTTACCTTCTAGGATTATCCCGAAACTGATTTTTTTTTTTGCAGACATCTCTTCTGTATGAGCCTTTTTGGTTTGGAATTTGGTGTCACCCTTGTTCAGAATTAAGGGATGGAAGTTGTGGTGTCCTGTGTCCTGTTCAGCCTGGAGAGGAGGAGGCTGCAGGAGACCTCAGAGCCCTTTCCAGAGCCTGAGGGGCTCCGGGAGAGCTGGAGAGGAACTTCTCATGAGGGCAAGGGGGAATGGTTTCAAACTGATAAAGGGCAGGGTTAGGTGGGATCTTGGGAATGAGGAATTGTTCCCTGGAGGGTGGGGAGGCACCGGGATGGGATTCTGTCCCTGGATCCCTGGCAGTGCCCAAGGCCAGGTCGGACACTGGGGCTGGAGCAGCCTGGGACAGTGGGAGGTGTCCCTGCCATGGCAGGGGTGGCACTGGGTGAGTTTCAGGATATTCCTGTGCTGGCAGGAAAGGCTGGCACAGCTGGCATTGCTCACCTGCACAGGAGAAGCTTTGGGCTGAGCTCAGGGTGGCCTTGCAGGGCCTGGAGGAGCCCCAGGAAAGCTGGAGAGAGACAATTGCCAGGGGATGCAGGGACAGCACCCAGGGAATGGCTCCACACTGAAAAATTACAGGTTTAGGTGGGATGGTGGGAAAAAATCCTTCCCTGGGAAGGTGGGAAGGCCCCGGAGTAGAATTCCCAGAGCAGCTGTGGCTGCCCCTGGATCCCTGGCAGTGCCCAAGGCCAGGCTGGACACTGGGGCTGGAGCAGCCTGGGACCATGGGAGGTGTCCCTGCCATGGCAGGGGTGGCACTGGGTGATTTTTAAGGCCCTTCCAACCCAAACCTTTCTGTGTGTCACAAATGCATGACCCTGTGCTCAGCAGAGCCAGGCTGGGATCCTCCCCAGCTCTCTCAGCCGGCCCTGGGCTGTGTGGGCCCCAGCTGCTCTGCAGATCCCACCACAGTAACAGCAGAGCATGTGAGGCCTCACAGAGCAGAGCAGATCCACAAAAAGAACAACTGAAAGGGACAAAACCCTGCAGAGTGTCTGGGGGATGGGCAGTGAGGGGGATTTCTGTTCTCTGTGTTTCCAGCAGGGACATGGGGACCTGTGGGATGCAAGTGCTGCAGGCAGGCACAGGGTGGACAGGAGCCACTTGATTCCACCTTCCCTCCTGTCCACCCTGTGGCTGCTTTTAGGTGCTCTAAAATTTCTCATCTTTTCCATTTTCCATCTCCTCCACCGGAGCTGGAATCTGGGTTAGGATTTGTGTGGAGCAGACACAAATCACTGGCTGGGCAAGAGCTCCCCATTTTAATTCTTCTTTCCAGATTTCTTTGTGCAGTGACAGATGAGGTGCCCCATTCCTAAAGCAACACATGGGCAGTTTTAGGAATATTCCTTTACAAAGTAGTTCTGCAACAGAGCAGTGTCATGTTTTGGTAATGTCAAAATCTGGAAATGGGAGATAAAAGAGCAGCTTTTACCTCAGAAAAAAAAATACAAAGGCATGAGAGGTGAAGCTGTGGGGGAAAAAGTTCATGGTGATCTTTCTTTCCTCACTCCACTGAGCAACCACAGGATTCTGTGACTGTTTTCTGTCAAAAGAGATTAAAGTTGGGTCGGAAAAGTAAAGATGGATTTCAGAGTTGCTCCTCTGGGGATGGACAATCCTGGCTTCCATAAACAAAACCATAATTTCGCAGAAATGCTTGGAGAATCCTGCTTGGCACTCGTGCAATGGGAGTGAACAAATGCACAAATTCTTTATCCAAAATATCAAGACTCCTTTTCTTTACCGTGGCATTTATCCTGTTTATGAGAATATGAAAATACAAATCTGTGGAATAGAAAAGAGCTGCTTTATTCTTGCCTTAAAGTCAAACTGTATTGTAGGATGTGCTAATAAGAGAAAAGGGATTAATGAAGAGGAGATACTTTGTGGAAGTGCTCTGGGAAAGAAACACAACTTCTCCATGTCCACACCATGGATTTTCTGTGTTCTTATCCCCAGCTCACTGTGTTTCAGCTCTGGGGGGGTGTTTGGACAAATCTGGGCTGGGATTTGAATGAAACCATTAAAATTAAACCATTTAATTTCCGCCTTATTTTTAGCTTTTCCTGAATCTACTCAGCTCCTCCTCTTTAGGCAAGGAGATCTGTAGGCTGAGCAGGCAATAGGGAAATCATGATTAAAACAGAAATAATTGTTGGGACAGAGAAACTTTGATGAGTGCGATAAGGGAAACATGGATTTGGGTAAAAAATAAAAAGTGCTGCATTTGAAATGGACATCCTGGACATGGAGATGGGCCCTGATTTCATGGAATCACAAAATGATTGAATGGTTTGGGTTGGAAGGGGCCTTAAAGCTCATCCAGTGCCACCCATTGGGTGCCCCAAGCCCCAGTGTCCAACCTGGCCTTGGACACTTCCAGGGATGGGAAACCCACAAGAATTTGGATTAAAAATAGATAAAATTAATGGATGGAATGGAATGGAATGGAATGGAATGGAATAGAATAGAATAGAATAGAATAGAATAGAATAGAATAGAATAGAATAGAATAGAATAGAATAGAATAGCTGGAAGTGACCTACAAGAACCACCCAGTTGTGATATTTTTGAATTTTGCTCTATTCTGATGGATGTGGCAGCATCCAGCAGGATCCCAGGACTTTGTTTTCTTTTCAACCAGCTTTAAAATTGAAAATTTAATTCAGTTCTTTTTTGCTTTGCTGCCCATTTCTGCTATTTTTGAGGGTACTGAGTGGGTCACACTGGCAAAGTTAACACAAACTCTAATTAATTAGGTTTTTATGCTAATTCACAGTCTTGCACATTCCAGAGCCATTCCTGACTCGGGGGATGAGACTTCAGCCACAGCAAATCTCTGCTGTGTGGTTTCCCCCCACCCAGTGTGGAAATTTGTATTTAAAACTCCGCACTGGGTGTGCCAGCTCCTCCAAGGGCCAGCTTTCCCCCATAGGAACCTCATTTTAATTAGAGAGACGAATGGGAAATTCAAACGCTCAGGAAACATTTATTCTCCCTCCTTGCTAAATCCTTTTTCTGTGGTTGTATCTTCAGACCTTGAACCCCCAAAATTAAAATAGAATTAAAGTAGAATAGAGAACGTGTTGGTTGTGAGGCTCAGACCACTGGAGGGGTGAACTGGGTGATGGAGGCACAAAAATCAGGAGTAAAACTCAGCAGTGAAATCAAATTTAAGAAAGATCCCAAGTGGGTTTTGGTTAAAAACCTGTGGGGAGTTGGGACAAAGCTGAGGACCCTCCTGCTTTCTTGATTTTCATTCTAACAGTTGTACGAAATGGATTTTCTTTCTTGTCCTAAAATAGTTCTGCCAAACTGCAACCTTCAGTAAAAAATCAGAATTATTAATGGTGTCTGAAGTGTAATTATCATTACAGATAACAATATTCTATACTATTTACATAATAAATAAATATATCTATATTATGTATATAATAAATACATATAGAAGAAATATAATAAATATATTCTATATTATTATTATTATTATTATTACAAACCCACTGAACTTCCTTGCTCCCCATTCTGTTGTTACTTTGGAGATTCCCTTAATTTCCCCAGAACACTTTTCCAAAATGTTCCAAAGTGCTCTAAAGAACATTTTTCCTTCCCTTTACCAATCAGGACTGGTGTTTGTTTGGAAACCAAGAAATTCCTTCTGAAGTGCTGGAACCCTGCTCACTGAGAATTTTAGATTTTCTGTGCTGGCAGGCACTGACCCCCAAAAAACCACTACATTTAACCTAAAACCGTAGAGAAAGCTTCCAAAATTAAATAATAAAACTAAAATTATAAGTGTAGAGTTTAAATAGAAGTGTGTAATATCATATAGTAAAAACTGTAGAGTTAAAGTTTTAAAATAGAATAATATACTAATATAATATAATATAATATAATATAATATAATATAATATAATATAATATAATATATACTATAAATATTACATATTAATATATATAAAATAAAAGCTTTAAAACAAGAGCTAGTCCTTCTTCTTGAGTTTAAATAATATTATGTAATTAAATAAAAACTTCCACATTACAAACCACAAATAATTAGTTATTAAATTAAAAATAAAAATAATTTAAATATAATTTCTTAATGAAACATTTTATCCTTAAAAAACCTGATAAAAAACACAGTTCAATTTTTTAATGTATTAATAAAGTACTACCAAACTCATAATTTATAAAAGTATAATATAAATAAAAACAAATTAACATCTGTGGTTACTAATTATTGAGGGTCCCAGAACGAGGTGAGAGATGAGAATTGACTCTAAGGTTTTAGGAAGTTGATTTATTATATTATGATATTTATTATATTAAAAGAATATTATACTAAAACTGTGCTAAATAAAGGGAAAGGAGACATCAGAAGGTTTAACAAGAATGAATAATAAAAACCTGGGACAGACTCAAAGTCCTGAGCTGGATTGGGATTGGCCATTAAGTAAAAACAATTCCCATGGAACCAATCAAAGATTGCTATTAGTAAGCAACCTCCAAACCACATTTGAAGCAATCAGATAATTATTGTTTACATTTCATTTCTGAGTATTCTCAGGAGAAAACTCCTGGCAAAGGGATTTTTCATAAAATATCACAATAACAAGCATCTAAATCCAAACAAAAAATACAGTCTCACACGTTTAATCCCAACTCTAAAAAAAAAAAAAATAAGATAAAACTGAACATCAGTGGTGGTAAAACCAGAAATTTGGAGACCCAATTGTGCTGAGTTGGCCAAATTTCACAGGGAATCCTGACAGGATGGTGAAATAAATCCTGAGGGCAGGGATGGAGTGGGAAAGGAGAATGGCTGATGCATTGAGAACCTGCCCTAAAACAGAGGCTGGGCAGAGCTCCAGAATAAAGCAGGGATTTATTCACAGCATCTCCTCCATGGATGCACCTTGGGCAGCACCAGAGCCCAGCCAGGGCTGCACCCAGGATGAACCAAAATGGCCCCAAAATGCACGGCCGGGCACGGGCTCTGTCCCTGGGATCAGTTCTGCTCCATTTGCACCTTGCAGTTCATTGTCCCATTGCAGCTTTAGCCCTGCAGTCCCACCCTGCTTGTTTTTCTCTCTCCAGCCCACGGGGTTTGTGCTCCTGGGCTGAGATTTGGCTCATTTGTCCTTGGTGCCCAGCTGGAGCAGGAATTGTTTTGTGTCCCTGCTCTGTGCACAGAGCTCAGCATCCCTGAATGTGAACCCAGCCCCACACACTAAAGCAGCACAGAATGTGAAAAATAGAAAAGCTCAAACCTGCAGTTTGTGGTAGGAACAGCATTTCTGGGCTTTTTGCTATAAAATCCACCCTCAGGATTCCTCAGAGACAATGTGGATCCATCCATCCATCCATGGTCAGGGAGCTCTGGACAATGCAGATCCCGCCAGCCTTCATCAGGGCTCTGCTCTTGGTGTGCTCTTGGCTCACCATCCCATGATATGAAGCCCAGCCCCACACACTGAAGCAGCTCAGAATGTGAAACATAGAAAAGCTCAAACCTGAGGCATCAGCTGATTTCTGCTTCTGCCTAAAGCTGAAACACCAACAAGGGAAGGGCAAAGTTCTGGGCAGGTTTGGGATGTTCAGGAGTAAATCAGCAGCCAAATGTGCTTTGTGCTTTCAGAGTATGAAATCGAGAGATCCTTTTTCCTGAGGATGAAGTGCGTCCTGGCCAAGAGGAATGCAGGCTTGACCTGCAGTGGCTACAAGGTAACGTCTATAAATTACTCCTCCACCCCTGAAGTATCCCACAATTGACAAGTTCATTTATTTGGGTGTTTGGTTTGGGTTTTGTTTTTATTTATGTGTAGCTGAGAGCAAAGTCTGTGATAAGAAGAATCAGCGGAGATTGTCGCAGACATTTCTCCACAGAAATGCTTTCTTTCAGATTTCTGCGTCTTCGGGAGGCCAGAGGCCCCCGAAGAGAAGGTAAACAATTATTATCAGCTGCTGGGGAATGCAACAGGAACACCTTGACTGGCTCATTTTCTGTTGCATTATTATCAGCTGCTGGGGAATGCAACAGGAACACCTTGATTGGCTCATTTTCTATGTTTATAATTAAGAGCCAATCAAGGTGTTCCTATTGCATTCCCCAGCAGCTGATAATAATTGTTTACCTTCTCTTCGGGGGCCTCTGGCCTCCCGAAGACGCAGAAATCTGAAAGAAAGCATTTCTGTGGAGAAATGTCTGCGACAATCTCCGCTGATTCTTCTTATCTTAATTATAAACATAGAAAATGAGCCAATCAAGGTGTTCCTGTTGCATTCCCCAGCAGCTGATAATAATTGTTTACTTTCTCTTCGGGGGCCTCTGGCCTCCTGAAGACGCAGAAATCTGAAAGAAAGGATTTCTGTGGAGAAATGTCTGCGACAGGAGATCCCCAAAATGCCCTCAGTAATTCAGATTTAACGGCGGCGGCACACTGCCTCCCCTTGGTGCCTGGGAGTCCCCTGGAGCTGCCAGGAGGGCACAGTTTGGTTTTATTCCCCACGGAGCAGGAGGCAGGCGAGGCAGGAACCCAGACCAGGGATTTGGGCATTTCCCACATCCCACCCAGCTGCACAAAGCTCCTCCTTGGCCTCAGCACTCAAAACCCTCAACCCTTGCCATCACCTCGGCATGGAATTGTGCTGAACCCCCGAGTCTGTTTATAAATCTCACAGTTTGCGTGATGTTCTTTATTTATGACACGAAATCAGAAGCTGCGGCAAACACTGAAGTCGTAGAATAACAGCTGTCACTTGAGGAGTTTTTATTTTCATAGGTGCAGGCAGATTTTGTTTTCAGATTTTTAGTAGATTTTTTTTTTTCCAGATGTTCAGGTAGTTTTTCTTTTCAGATGTGCAGGCAGATTTTATTTTCAGATTTGCAGTACTTTTTATTTTAAGATGTGCAGGCAGATTTTATTTTCAGATTTGCAGTACTTTTTATTTTCAGATGTACAGGCAGGTTTTTTTTCAGATTTGAAGTACTTTTTATTTTCATCTTTACAGGCAATTTTTATTTTCAGATTTGCAGTAGTTTTGATGTTCAGACTTGCGGTAGTTTTAATTTTCACCTTTACAGGCAGTTTTTAATTTCAGATCTTCAGGTAGTTTTTATTTTCAGATTTGCATGCAGATTTTCTTTTCAGATATGCAGGCAGTTTTTATTTCAGATGTGCAGTAGTTTTTATTTTCATCTTTACAGGCAGGTTTTAATTTCAGATGTTCAGGTAGTTTTTATTTTCAGACTTGCAGTAGTTTTGATGTTCAGTCTTGCAGGTAGTCTTGATTTTCAGCCTTACAGACAGTTTTTATTTTCAGATATGCAGGCAAATTTTCTTTTCAGATGTGCTGTACTTTTTATTTTCAGATGTGCAGTAGTTTAATTTTCAACTTTACAGGCAGGTTGTTTTTTTTTCAGATGTGCAGTAGTTCTTATTTTCATCTTTACAGGCAGTTTTTAATTTCTGATGTTAAGGTAGTTTTTATTTTCAGATTTGTAGTACTTTTTATTTTCAGATATGCAGGCAGATTTTATTTTCAGATGTGCAGTAGTTTTTTATTTTCAGATTTGCAGTACTTTTTATTTTCATCTTTACAGACAGTTTTTATTTTCAGACTTGCAGTGGTTTTGATTTTCAGACTTGCAGGTAGTCTTGATCTTTAGCCTTACAGACAGTTTTTATTTTCAGATATGCAGGCAGATTTTATTTTCAGATGTGCAGTAGTTTTTACTTTCATATGTGCAATAGTTTTTATTTTCGTCTTTACGGGCAGTTTTTTTGTCAGATGTGCAGTAGTTTTTATTTTCATCTTCACAGGCAATTTTTAATTTCAGATTTGCAATAGTTTTTATTTTCAGATTTGTAGTACTTTTTATTTTCAGATATGCGGGCAGATTTTCTTTTCAGATGTGCCGTAGTTTTATATTTCAGATGTGCAGGTAGTTTTTCTTTTCGGATTTGCAGTAGGTTTTATTTTCATCTTTACAGGCAGTTTTTATTTTCAGATTTGCAGTACTTTTTATTTTCAGATGTGCAGTAGTTTTTATTTTCATCTTTACAGGCAGTTTTTTTTCAGATTTGCACTTGTTTTTCTTTTCAGATGTGCAGGTAGTCTTTATTTTCAGCTTTGCAGTACTTTTTATTGTCATCTTTACAGGTAGTTTTTATTTTCAGATTTGCAGTACTTTTTATTTTCAGATGTGCAGTAGTTTTAATTTTCAGCTTTACAGGCAGTATTTTATTTCAGATGTGTAGTAGTTCTTATTTTCATCTTTACAGGCAGCTTTTAATTTCAGATGTTCAGGTAATTTTTATCTTCAGATTTTCAATACTTTTTATTGTCATCTTTACAGGTAGCTTTTATTTTCAGATTTGCAGTACTTTTGATGTTCAGACTTGCAGGTAGTTTTTATTTTCAGCCTTAAAGACAGTTTTTATTTTCAGATTTGCAGTAGTTTTTACTTTCACACGCGCAATAGTTTTTATCGTCGTCTTAACAGGCGGTTTTTATTTTCAGATGTGCAGTATTTTATTTTCAGATGTGCAGCAGTTTAAGCTGAATCTGAAATCAGGTAAAAGAACAGAGCTTCAGTTGTGACATCTCCACGTGGCTTTGGGGGGTTTCTGGGTTTATTAATTCCCAATTATCACTGTTAATCAGAGGCATCACTTCCTTTGCCTCACTATTAAAAGTTTGCACAGTGAAAAATCAAAGGATTCTCTCGTCTGGAGAGATGTTGGCCTAAATTCATTCCATTTGACTGTGCTTAAAGTCAGGACTTAATTTTTAAGGAATCACCTCATTAGCTGAAGCACAGAAAAAGCTCATGGACCAAGTGATGGGGGAATTGAGATCTGCTGGGAGATCTTCTGATTGTCCTTTTGCTGAACATTTAAATCAATGGAAAGGAAGAAGGTTGAGCAGGAGGAGCCAATTTCCAGGTGATGTTTGGTAGCTGTTTAGAGCACTAAATACGCTGAAAATTAATTCCTGTCCACAGGACACAGTTAAAAGCCAAAGAAGCAGAAATTCAGCAAAGGGATGTGATATTCCTGCAGCTTGGGCCAGAAGGTTGCCAGGGGCACTGATGATTTCTGAGCACCAGCACCACACTAAATAAATCTGCTGGCCTGGAATAGTCCCCAGGTTGCATTTCCCCCTCCCCTTTAGCTGACACTGAATTTTTGCAGTCTAACACTGTCATTATCACCTCTGTGAACAGCAACTGTACACAGGGATCCCGAAATCTGAGCTCAGGACCTTGGGCTTGGTCAAGTGTCAAGAAAAACAACCCCTCTGAACTCCAGCAGAGAAATTAAAACTCATTTCTTGTGCATTTGCATAAACACCAGTTAATTTTTATTGCTTTTGTGATGCATCAATACCCGCTGGGTTTTTAAAGTGCCTTTTTTGATGTGTCTTTATTTACATCAGAATAATAACTCATTAAAATGTAAATGTTTTTATTCATCTTTGAGTGTGTGTAGGAGAGAGATGGACATTTAAAATAAACAACTTCCAGATTTATTTTTATCAATGAACAAGAATTCTGGCGGTATCTACAGGAAATCTGTATCAGGGAGATTAAAGTATTAATTAGAAAGCAATTAGGCAGTCCCCAGAGAGGAGGTGCTTCAATACTGGATTAATCATGCTGTCAGCAAACACAAAACTGCATTTACTGAGTCTTAATCTCTATTTACAAATTAACTGCAATCAACAGACGACCCAGAATTTAATTTTATGCAGGAGTGTGTCTGTTGGAACCATGGATATTGAGAATTTTGGGCTTTCTGTGCTGCCAGGAGAGAACACTGCATTGACCTGAGGCCCTGGAGAAGCTTCCAAAATTCAATAATAAAACTGAGATTAAAGGTGTGGAGTTTGAACAGAAGTGTGTGATATCACAGGGTGGGAAACTCAGAGCTGAAGGGTTTAGAATACAGGAACAGACAGAAAGCAAGAGGGAGGTTTTGGGGTGGAGGCTGCTCCTTCTTCTTCACCTTCTTCTCCATGGGTTTGGGTGGTTTTGTGTCATTGGATAAAAAGTCCCCATTGTGGGCATGGATGGGTTGGGTATTGGGTTAAAAGTGAAAATAATTGAGATGTCATTTCTTAATTGGACAGTTTATCCTTAAAAAAACTTGTAGAAATAGATACAGGGCCATTTGTAGCTTTTTTAGTGAAATGCTGTAGAACTCATGACTTTTAAGACTGTAATAGTGATAAGAACTAACAAACATCTGAGTCTGAACACAAAATACCATCTCAAATACTTTCAATCCTGACCCTTACCCAGGCAGAAAAGAAGATAAAAACACAATATGTGTCTTTATAACCTCATTGAGACTGGCTGGGCAGCAGACTTGGGCCTTTTCCATCAGATCCTGAGGGTGTTTTCCCCTTTTCCCAGGTGATCCACTGCAGTGGCTACTTGAAGATCCGCCAGTACATGCTGGATATGTCCCTGTACGACTCCTGCTACCAAATCGTGGGGCTGGTGGCCGTGGGGCAATCCCTGCCTCCCAGTGCAATCACTGAGATCAAGCTCCACAGCAACATGTTTATGTTCAGAGCCAGCTTGGATTTGAAACTGATTTTCCTCGATTCCAGGTAAGCAGCTCTTTCATCTCCAGCACCGAGCGTTCATGTGTTTACGTGCTGTGGTTTCCAAACATCCGTGGGAAAAAAAATCCAGCAGTCCAAGCTAGATCTGGAGCTCAGAGCCTTCAAAGCCTTTCAGGCAGCTGGATAGACCAAACTTTGTCTGGAATGCCAAGAAATAAGAGCCTGTCCAACTTAACCTGGAGTTACCTGCACTTTTAGGGTCAGCTGAAAGGTTCTTGTTGTGAGGATTGGTCACAGGAGCAGTGAAACTTTTTTTTACCTGAAAGGACACAAATTTTATCGTGCAGAGCCAGCAAAAGGAATGAGGATGCACCAAAAAAACCCCAAGAAACAACCCCAAAAGTGGAATACTGAGATCAAACAACTGGCTGGGGTCATCCAGAAAGCTTTTGAGAGAGCAGTAAGGAGGAGAATTCTGTCTTTTGGTATAATGCTTTAACCATGAAACCAACACTGATAATGGGGTTGTTAGAAAGGGAATTAATTCCATTGGCTACTACACATGAAAACAGGACCTTCTTAAACAAAAATTTGGGGAAAACAGCTGAGGAAAGAGAGCCCTGCATCCACTTCAGCTGATGGAGCTCTGGTGAGCACAGAACCAGAATTGAAATTCATTTCTCTGGTTTTGGAGCAGGTTTTGGAGCAGGTACCTTGCAGGACACAACACTTTGTACCTTGTAGGACACAATACTTAGTCCAGTGCAGTCCAGGAGACCTTGAAGGGAAAATCCCAAATACACAAAGCATTGACAAGATGATCATTCTTCAAAAATCCTTTCGTGTGGGTCCCACATTCCCCATTTCCCTGGCGGGCTGGATTCGCAGGGAATGCATTCGTGCAGTGAATGTGGGAGAAAACCCCTGTACCCAAGGGAGTGGAGGCCAACCGTGCAAGGAGAGGCGTTTCTGCGTGCTCAGCCCAGGAGACAGCGGCTCCATCAGCTGCTGGCACACAAAGAGCTCCTTGTTTCTGGAGCCCTTCCTCGTTTTTTGGCACGCGCCGCTCCGTGCCGTGGCTACAAAGGAGCACGAGGGGTTCAGCAACACGTCCTTGCATGTAGGGGAGAGGAAATGATGTGCCTGGGAGGAACTGCCTGGAGGCAGAAGTGCCTTCAAAGGCCACAGAACGAGCAGGGGCGTTGACAGGAGCAGGGATAGACCCAGAGCTGCTGCAGAGCTGTGTTTGCCAAGGAGCAGATGGGTGTCATCCACACACCGCGGGACAAGCGGGGGAATTGAGCTGCACCAAAGCCTTTTGCTCTCCCAGCTGAGCAAACCAAACTGTGTTTAATGAAAACAGGGGCATGTTAGGAGTTAGGAAAAACTGGTTTCAGGCCTGGTTCTGGTTTCCATACAAGGGGATGGATCTTGAGATATAAGTCACAGCAGACAGCGTGAAACCATGGGAAGGTGTCGCAGACATCTTTCTGTGAAAATCCTTTCTTAGGATTTTTCCTGCTGAAGCTGAGAAGTTTCAACCACAAAATGTAAACAATGGTTATCTGCTGCTGTGGAATGCATCAGGTGGATTTTTGATTGGCCCATCTTGGATGTTTATAATTAAGGGCCAATCAAGGCCGAGTTATCTTGGACAGAGTCTGAGAGAGCTGCCTTTTGTTATCATTCTTTTCTATTCTATTCTTAGCTTAGCCAGCTTCTAGGAGGAAACCTTTCCTTCTATTTCTTTTTAGTATAGGTATAATATAATATATATATCATAAAATAATAAATCAAACCTTCTGAACATGGAGTCAACATTCTCGTCTCTCCCCTCATCCGAGAGCCCTTGTGGACACTGTCACAGGAAGGAGCCACTCAAAATCCCTTTCTGGCCACCTGACACAACATAAACCACACAGGCGTTCATCCACTGAGGGCACTGGAAGGAGAAGACAGTTGCTGCCCTCCAAAGTGAGCTGCTCACTCTGATTTTTGTGGTGCATTCATTGCCAGGGGGTTTAAAAATACTTTGAAGAACTCAGGAGACAAGAAGCGATCAGTGGGGTGAGCTCTGTGTGTCCTGTCACCTGCACAGCACAACCTGGAGAGCCCAGGCTGCCTGAGGGATTGATTTCATGTTAAGGAAGTGAAACGGCCGAGTTTATTTCCAGACTCAAGCGTTTCCAAAATTTGGGTGTCCTAGGAACTGTCAGTGGTGGTTTTTGTGTCACCAGCTTCAAAGTGAGACTGCACCTTTGGGAAAATGAACTGCACCACTGGGAAAATAAACCCCTGAGCCCCTGGGTTGTGTTTGTGGTGCTTTGGCTGGGTTTGGATGAGCTGTGTCTGTACCCACCAAGGGGCAGGATGGAGCTGCCACTCTGCTTTTAGGTGCGTGAAGTCAGAAGGAGAATTGAAACCTGAGCAGGATCTGATCCACCATAATTTCGTGTTCCTAATGTGCTTAAGTGAGGATCTGGGAGGAGCACACACTGCAGAGGAGGAACACAAGCATCTGTTCAAAGACATTTTGATGTTGTTGTCCTTCAGAAGAATCCAAGCCCTCAACCCTCTCAAGCAGAATCATCTCAGTCTCTGTGGGGTCCTCTGGGCTGGTTAGAGTCAGGCTATGAGTACAGAAGATGCACAGTAGTCACAAAACTTTTTTAAAATTAATCAAAATGTGCATTATCATCAATCCTACAACGACAGGAATTGGTTGGGACCCCCTGCTCGTTTCTGTGGACACTCCTGTGTAATCCCTGTGCTGTGCATCCTCACCAGTGTAAGTTCATACCAGGAACATCCTCTGGAATTCCATGTCCTGCCCATCCCTGCTCAGTTCATGGCATGAAGTGGTTTGGGGAATTTAAACTGCATTTCCTTTGATCTAAACTGGAGGACAACCTCCAAGAGCACCCTAGGACACTCCAACTTTAATAAATACTCCAGTCCACAAGCCTAGGCTAGAGCTGGTAAAACCCCTGAAATTAAAATGCGTCTCTGCTACTGCAGCAGATCCTCAGCAGGGACAATTGTACTGTCACCTGCTATGGGACTGTGTCACTTGCTAATGTGGACATTCCTTACTGTTCTGCCTTTTTTTGGCAAAGAAAACTCAGGACATCCCAAAGCCCCCCACAGCCCTGGGTGAACAAGCCACAGCTTGGCTGAGAAGCACATTGCACTTTAAGGACTATTTTTTCCTCAACTAAATTTTAAAAAGTCCATTTGAAACGTGAAGTTTGACTCTTCATGTCTGACCCAGCGTAACTCTGACCTCTGAATTTGATTCTTCAACATCTGCAGAGATGCTGCTGTTTTGAATCTTTCCATTCTTCTACTTCTGGGATTTTATTTTTTGAAGTCTTGCCTCAGCTTTCCTTTCCTCACCCTGTGGTCTTCACACCTCCTTGTCTTTCCACATTCTCAGCCGCAATAAGCTCCTGCTTTTTTCTCCTGTTAGGCACCACCCTGGATTTATTCACAGGCCCTGATCACATGTGGCCCAACACACCTTCTGCACTCGTAGCTTTGCAAAAGCAAATGAAAACGTGTCAGCAGCCCACAAGAGAGGTTTTATTGTTTCACGAGCAGCTCCTCGAGTGGAACTTTGTGCAAAGGGTCCTGCATGGCAGTGGCAAAAGCCCAAGGTGGAAATCAGTAAAAGAGCTCTTTTTCCTGCCTGGGTGTACCAGGGAAAAGCTGCACCTTGCTTTGGCTGGCCTGAAAGGGTTTCTTTTCTTGTAAAGGTGAGGTTTCTGTTTCCAAAACCAACATTTCGTCCCGCAGCTTTCAGGCACTGATTTGTTGGCACAATCAAACGCTGGGTCACTGAAACGGAATATTCCTTGAGATTTTGTTTATTGCAGATTTTTCCTTTTCCAGGGTGACGGAATTAACTGGCTATGAACCCCAGGATCTGATAGAGAAAACCCTCTACCACCACGTGCACGGCTGCGACGTTTTCCACCTGCGATACGCTCACCACCTCTGTGAGTTCCTGGGCTGGGGCACAGCAGGGACCTGGAGCTGCTGGAGAGCACCAGGATGGGCAGAGGGCTGGAGCAGCTCTGCTGGCAGGAAAGGCTGGCACAGCTGGCATTGCTCACCTGCACAGGAGAAGCTTTGGGCTGAGCTCAGGGTGGCCTTGCAGGGCCTGGAGGAGCCCCAGGAAAGCTGGAGAGAGACAATTGCCAGGGGATGCAGGGACAGCACACAGGGAATGGCTCCACACTGAAAAATTACAGGTTTACATCAGATATTAAGAAAACTTTTCTCCTTGGGAGGGTGGGGAGGCCCTGGAATAGAATTCCCAGAGCAGCTGTGGCTGCCCCTGCATCCCTGGCAGTGCCCAAGACCAGGCTGGACACTGGGGCTGGAGCACCTGGGACAGTGGGAGGTGTCCCTGCCATAGCACTGGATGGGCTTTGAGGTCCCTTCCAGCCCAAACCATTCCATGATTTCCAGTGTTTCAGCCCTGCTGACCATCTGTGTTTTGTTCTGACACTTGAAAGAATAATTTTCCTCTCATAACCGTGCGTTGTAATCAAAACTCATTTTTCTTTGGTTCAACAACTGAAGATTTCCTATCAAGATCCATAATTGGTCAGATATTAGGAACATTTTCCTCCCAGTGAGAATGGGGAGACCCTGGCACAGGGTGTCCCTGGATCCCTGGCAGTGCCCAAGGCCAGGCTGGACACTGGGGCTGGACCAGCCTGGGACAGTGGGAGGTGTCCCTGCCATGGCAGGGGTGGGGTGAGATGATCTTTAAGGTCCTTCCAACCCAAACCCCTCAGTGATTCCATGATTCCATGAGTTATCCAGTCCAAGCCTGGCTGATGTCATTTATCAGCCCAAGAACCTGAACACTTCACGTTATCAGGTGTCAAACTTCCCTCACCAAAATAATAATCCAGAATTTGGGGTGAGGGATAATGAGCAGGGGCCAAAAGCAGAGGGAAGTTGTGGATTCCACATCCCTGGAAGCATCCAAGGCCAGGTTGGACACTGGGGCTGGAGCAGCCGGGGACAGTGGGAGGTGTCCCTGCCATGGCTGGGGTGGGATGGGATGAGCTTTAAGGCCATTTCCAACCCAAACCATTCTGGGATTCTATGGAATACACTGAGTGCAATGAGAAGCTTTGCAGACAACAAGCAGCATGCTGGAAAGCAGGAAAAAATCCTTTCCAAATCTTGACTGGAGACAGATTTTCCCAAGTTCTTGGCTATCACTTAAGGAAACCATTAATTGTGTAAATACAGCTTGATATGCTGGGCTTCTGAAAAGAAAAAAAAAAAAAAAAAAACAACACCCAAACCAACTTATCTGGCCAGTTTTTGTACTTAGGGGATCCAGGCTATTTTGAATATTTGGAATTAATTCTGGATGGTGATCGCTTGAAGGAAAAGAAAACCTAAAGAGCAAGTAAATGAGAGGGGAAAATCTGAACTTCACTAGCCTGTGGTGTTAAAACAAAACCTATGCAGCAGCTCTGCATTCCTCTGAAATATGTTAGTAATAATCATCCTGTGTTTGAAGGGAATGCAATCCCAAAAACTCCTTGGAGGGCCATTCGTTAGGAGCATGTGGATGAGGTTCGGAGAATGGATTGTCAGGAAAAAAATGACACATTTAATAATTTCCCATCTTCCAACAGAGTCACTAATCATATCTTCAAACATCTGGATCTGGGAAGGAGTTCATTCAGTAGCACATTAATTTGAAAAGCAAATTGAGGGAATGGCTGAACTCTGGATTTGGCTCCGTTTGCTGCAGCCCATACGAGGCAAAGATGACATCCAAAAACCAATGTCAGGCAATTTTTTTTCCAGATTGCTCCTGTAGGCTGGAAGCAGCCAGAGTCAAATCCTCCTTTTAGGCTTCCTTCTTCTCTTAGTGCGTGCTTCTGATGAGGATCTGGAATACCAAGGAGGCTGTAGCTGTGTTTGGCAGGTCCAAGCTGAAATTGCAAATGCCGAATTCCGCCGGGGGCAGGGTGTGCCACACCTGGGAAAGCAAAATCTGACCTTTAACAGCGAGTTCAGATTTACCAAAACATTACTGAACACTCTGGGAAGAAAGAATGACCAGGGCACATGGAAAATCCTGTCAGGGACACCCTCCCTGTAGTGGTGACATCTGCATGTGGATGTGACTGCTGACCTGTTCAGGATACGCTCAGTATTTCCACCAGACTGTTTGAAATACTTCATAAACCAGCATGGAGCTGATGCCACCACAGCCACAATCACCTCTGGAAAAACAGTTTTCCACTTTAGAGCAGCAGGATGGATCATTCTGTGGCTGCCAGTTTGATCCATGTACGACTGGAGTTTTAAATGAAGAGACAAATCATGTTCACTGAATTACCCACCACATCCTTCCACAAGGAAAAAAAATCTCTCAGCCAAATGGGATACTAAGAGCAGTTGTGTAGATTAAAGATAAATTACTGTAAACTTTAAAAACAGAAGAAAAATGGGAGCCATGCATAGGAATTTATGAAAGCAGATAAATCCCAAGAAGCAGAAAATAATGAGTAATGCTTGGGCAGCAGTGGGAACAGTGCAGGGTCATGGTTGGAATACCAAGTAATGGGAATTATTAAACCAGATGTAAAGTGCACAAAGTCCCTCTGGGGAGCAGTGTGAGAGCTCCCCCAGCATCCATCAGCAAATGTCTCAGGAACATGAGCAGTGAAAGGTTGGCAGGGTTGTTGTACCATTCTACAGAGCAATCTGATGATGAAGTGTCACCTGATGCAGAAATCCAACGAGAAACATCTTGCACCTAATAAGGGTATTAAGGGAAAAAAAAAAATAATAACCGACCCTAAACTAGGATAACCATTTGCTTTTTTTTGAGAGGAAAAAAATCCCAAACTGAAGCCCTGAAGCAGCTGAACTCAGAGTGAGGCAGCACAGGGAGTAAAACAAAGGAAACAGTGAGGGGAACGAGTTAGGAGGGATAGAACAAGAACATCAAGCTAGGAGGGAAATGTAGATGTGAATATTTGCCCAAGGTGTGCTGGCAGCCAAGAGAGTTTCCTGCTTGAAACATTTGATTGGCTTCCAGCTCCAGGAAAACACTTGTGGCGTTTGAAGCTGTGTTATTTATTTCCAGAGCCCCTTTCATACTCACAGTGTTTGCCCTGAAATGCGGCCACACAAACAAGGAGGCCCTGCCCGAGGATCCTGCACTCTAAAATACAGGACAGAGTTCCAGTATAGACAAAATATCTTTGTGCCCTCAGAGATACCCCTTTGTTTGTACCCTTGTGAGGGGGTTTTGGGCATCCCATGTGTTGCAACATCCCTGCTCTTCCCACGGGAACTTGAACAGGGTTCAGGTCTCTGTGCCAGTGTCCCCACCAAACCCTTCTGCTGCTCCCTGGATGTCCCCCTATGTTTTTGCAGGGTTATTTCACAGAAAAGCTCAGTTCCACCGTCTCTAGTGTTGGGTCTGCCCCTGCTTTGCCAGCTCTCTGGCAGAGCAGCACCAGATTTTGAGAGGTCTAAAAAGAAAATAGGAGTTTGCTGGGCACTGTGCCTTGCCCAGGGGCCGTGCCCATGGCATGCCAGGGCAGCTAAACCGGGATCTGCTGCCAGTGTGGAGCCAAGAAATCCATTTCTCGTAGGGGCCGTGCCCATGGCATGCCAGGGCAGCTAAACTGGGATCTGCTGCCGGTGTGGAGCCAAGAAATCCATTTCTCGTAGGGGCCGTGCCCATGGCATGCCAGGGCGGCTAAACCGGGATCTGCTGCCAGTGTGGAGCCAAGAAATCCATTTCTCGTAGGGGCCGTGCCCATGGCATGCCAGGGCGGCTAAACCGGGATCTGCTGCCAGTGTGGAGCCAAGAAATCCATTTCTTGCAGTGCAGCCTGGGAACTCCCAGCCACACGCCCGGAGCCTGCTGGAGCCTTTCAAAACAGCCCCGTGTGAGAGCCCAGAGCCTTTCCCAGCTTCCCTGTGAAAGCAGGAGCCAGGCAGAGCCCTGGAACACCCAGTCACAGAGGGCACATCCAGAGGAGGAAGCCACAGCATCCTCCCCCTTGGGCTGCAGCAGAGGCCACCAAGAAGCCCGAGCCTGCACAGATTGTCTGGGCGCTGGGTTTGCCTCACTCCCATTCCTGAGGTTTCCCTTTCAGCATCAAACGGGGCAGCTGAGCACAGAGCCAGATGGAAGCTGAGCTCACTCACTGTCTCACTCACTGTCCCCCAGCCAAGGTCAGACTTTCCCCAGATTGCTAAAAAATCAGGAGACACAAAATCCTCCCCCATCCCCAGAGAAATACTGGTTAATCCAGATAATTAGGAAGCGAAGCTGAACGCTGCAGCCCTCAGTGGTTTTCACATCTTTTCAAACACTGTCTTAACTGCAGAGCTAAAAGAGGGATTTAAAAAAAAATCAGTGAGAGAGGAGGAAAGCCAAAAGTAGTCCCAAAGCACACGGAAGAGCTTTGTTATAGTTAGTGATCCATGACAGCATTAATTTCTCTTTAGGAAGAGTGAGTGCAGCAAAGCATTTTGAACTCAAGGAAAATGTGCTCATTAAACCAGCACAAAGACCTAGTTCTGAAAGGCCAGGCCACATTCCAAACATTACCTGTTACATGGCCTGTGCTGAAATGTAAGGATCATTTCCTGGAACAGGACCATTTGGATTTTAGAATGAATCACCAAATCATAAAAGCACAGAATGGTTTGGGTTGGAAGGGATCTTGGAGATCATCTCATTGCAACCCCCTGCCACGGCAGGGACATCTTCCACTGTCCCAGTTTGCTCCAAACCCTGCCCAACCTGGCCTTGGGCACTGCCAGGGATGGGGCAGCACAACTACAGAGCACCACCCACAATTATAGAACACTCAGAAATAGCAAAACTGCAGCACAGAGACAATTATTAATATTTTTATAATAGAAGCTTTGAGTAGCCACTCCAAGACTTTCAACTCGCAGTGATGAATTGCACTTAAAAAATACGAATGTCTTTATATTTTCTAGGTGTGTTTACATACTTACACACACATTCCTCATGATTTCCCATCCTCCCATAAAGAATTCCATGTGGAAATGTAGGAGTGGAAGGAACACCAGCAAGAAGGAGGCAAAAAGCTGATACCTAAAAGAGATTTGAAACCCCAAATAGCAGTGGCTTGGTGATCACCATGGAGGGTGGGGTTTTGAATGTCCTGCAGGATCATGGAATGATGGAATATCCTGAGTGGGAATAAACCCACAGGGACCCCCCAGTGCCAGCCTTGCCCTGCCCAGAGCCCCCAAAATCCCAGCCTGGGCATCCCTGGCAGCGCTGGCCAAAGGCTCCTGGAGCTGTGGCAGCCTCGGGGCCGTGCCCATTCCCTGGGCAGTGCCAGCACCCTCTGGGCAAGAACCTTGCCCTGAAACCCAACCTAAATCCCTCCTGGCCCAGCTCCTGCCCTCCCTGGGTGCTGTCCCTGTCCCAGAGAGCAGAAATCGAGCTGCAGACAGTTTTAGGGGTTCATTTTGTACACAGGCACCTCATCCTAAAACGGAAGAATTGACACTTCCAGAAAGACCTGTCAATTTTGTAAGAGCCTGATTTTCTTTGGGAGATAAACTGGGATTGAAGGAAAGTTTAAATATGTTGGGATGTGCAATGGATAAGAGAGGAGGTAGCCCAGAGAGGTGGCCCATGTGCTCCAGACTGTGGGAAACCTCACTGAGTCTTCCAGAACCACAAGGAAATGGATGAACATGAAGGAGAGGGATTTTTTATATGGGCAAAATTCCCAGAATTCACAGAATCCCTGGGTTGGGAGAGACCTCCAAGACCATCGAGTCCAGCCCAGCCCCAACTGAGCCCTGGCCCCCAGTGCCACATCCAGGCTTTGTTAAACACACCCAGGCATGGGGACTCCACCACCTCCCCGGGCAGCCATTCCAGAACTTTCTCACCCTGGCTGCAAAAACCTTTTCCCTGCTCTCCAACCTGGATTTCCCTTGGTGCAGCTTGAAACTATGTCATCTTGTTCTGTCAGTGACAGAAAAAAGGGACAGGACAAGGGGAATGGTTTTAAAATGACAGAGAGCAGGTTTAGATTCCATTTCTCAATCATATTTATATAAAGGAATTTCTGCCATTGCCCACTTTTTTTGAACACAATTTGCGCACCGAGCTCAGTCCATGATTCCCTGATTTACAATAAATAACTGTATAGGAGAGTAAGAGGATGGAGTTTCCAGAGGAATGATCCAAGGCCACACAAGAGAAGAACCAGCTTCAAAGGCTGGGCATTATCTTCTGGTGAATCCTGAGATAAAGGCCTGGCACGGAATCAGAAATATTTGTGGTTGGATTAAATATTTAGAGATGCTGCACAACTCCTGTTACAGCACAGCCTCCTGCCAAAATATCCTTGTTCACAGAGGATCCAGAATAGCTCAGGGAGGATTACATGGCCGGTGAATTTATCAGATATCTGATTCCCCTCTCTTGTCTTTAAATAAATTGTCTTTGTTTGGGTGCTTCACAACCAAAGAGTTTTTTAATTTTACCCTTTAAAATCAACCTTGATGATTACAGAGGAAAAAAACCACCACAGAGTAAAATACATTGCAAAAAACCAGATAATTTATCAAGATATGAGAGAAGTGCTTCCAACTAATCTGGAAAAAATCCCAAAATCACAGAATCCTCAGGGTTGGAAGAGACCTTCAGGATCAAGCAGTCCCCACCCCAAACCCTGTCCCCAAGGGCCACAACCAGACTCTTCCTGAACATTCCCAGGGACTCCAACACCAATCTGGGCAGCTCAGCCCAAGGCCTGACCACTCTTCCATGGAAATTTTCTTTCCCAGTCTCCAACCTGAACCTCCCCTGGTGCAATTTGAGTCCATTTCCTCTCCTCTTTTAAAAGAATTTTGTCCATTTCAAAATACTTTTGCTGCCTTCAACTTTTGTTTTGCAGTTAGAAATTTTGAAGCAGGGTTTGTGAAGAATGCGACAAAAGGTGACCCAGAGAAGAAGGAAGACAAAACTTAGGAGTCTTCAAATTTTATATAAATTATGTAGTGTTATGAATGCATAGAAAGGGGCAGGATAGGTAATTTTGTAAGGGGTTATTTAAAGTTAATTGAGAGGAAGAGGAAGGAGGGTGTTAGGACATAGGTTGGACATAGGAAGAGGAAGAAGAGTGTTAGGACTTAGGTTGGACAAACTTAGGAGTCTTCATTTTAAAAAATTTTATATACATTTAAAAAATTTTATATAAATAATGATGTGGTCTTATGAATCTATAGAAAGGGGCAGGATAGGTAATTTTGTAGGGGGCTATTTAAAGTTAATTGGGAGGAAGAGGAAGGAGGGTGTTAGGGCATACGTTGGACATAGGAAGAGGAAGGAAGGTGTTAGAGCATAGGTTGGACAAACTTAGGAGTCTTCATTTTAAAAAAGTTTATATAAATTTAAAAAATTTTATACAAATAATGATGTGGTGTTATGAATCAATAGAAAAGGGCAGGATAGGTAATTTTGTGTGGCATTACTTAATTGGAAGGAAGAGGAAGGAGTGTGTTAGAGCATAGGTTGGACAAACTTAGGACTCTTCAAATTTTATACAAATAATAATGTGATCTTATCAATCTATAGAAAGGGGCAGGATAGGTAATTTTGTAGGGGGCTATTTAAAGTTAATTGGGAGGAAGAGGAAGGAGGGTTTTAGGACATAGGTTGGACATGGGAAGAGGAAGGAGGGTGTTAGAGCATAGGTTGAACAAACTTAGGACTCTTCAAATTTTATATAAATATTAATGGATCTATGGAAAGGGGCAGGATAGGTAATTTTGTAGGGGGTTATTTAAAGTTAATTGGGAGGAAGAGGAAGGAGGGTGTTAGCACATAGGTTTCAGAAATCTGAAAGGTTTTTTCCAACATCATTAATTCTGTGATTCCGTGAGGGAGAAAAGCGCTTGGCTTGCAAATAAACCTCTGCAGTAAGAGGCCATAGGTCCAAAAAATGTGAATTTTAAAAAAATTTTCTTTTCCTTGTGTTCCCAGTGCTGGTGAAAGGCCAAGTGACCACCAAGTACTACCGGCTGCTGTCCAAGCAGGGAGGCTGGGTGTGGGTGCAGAGCTACGCCACCATCGTGCACAACAGCCGTTCGTCACGGCCTCACTGCATAGTGAGTGTCAATTATGTCCTTACGTAAGTCCAAATACTTTGTACCATTACCTGTTCTCACTGACTGACTCATTGATGATTAAATCTGCCAGGGTTTCTTGGCTCGCGTCTTCCGGTGTCGTTCTGTGCTCGCGTGTCGCGGTTTTCTCTGTTTGTGCGATCTCGTCTCTTTAGCTGAGAGAAAACGTTGTTGTGTTAATTATTATCGTTATTATCTAGACTTTCATCTTGTCCAGGGAAGGGCAATGGAGATGGTGAAGGGGCTGGGAAATATCTCATGAGGGAGCTGGGAAGGGGCTCAGCCTGGAGAAAAGGAGGCTCAGGGGGGACCTCACTGCTCTGCAGAGCTCCTGACAGGAGGGGCAGTGAGGGGGGTCAGGCAATGGTCTTAATTTTGTCAGGACAGGTTCAGATTGGAGATTAGAAGGGTTTTTTTCCATTGAAAGAGTGCTCAGGCCTTGGGATTAGCTGCCCAGTGAGGTTTGGAGTAATTTTCTCTGGAATTATTCAGGAGGAGTTTGGATAGGGCCCTTGGGGTGGTTGCTGGTGGTGCTGGGTCATGGTAAAACTGAATGAACTTGAAGATCTCTCCCAAAGTTGAGCATTCTGTGATTTTTTGATCAAGACCAGCCTTGCAGCTTGTGTGGTTTAGTTACAAGCACACGCTGCTGGCAGGGGAGGAACGTTGCTCCTTTTCCTTTCCTCAGGGCAGAGACCAATTCCTGGCTGAGCAGGAGACAGATAAATTGATCTCTGCTTTTCCATGATTCCAAACCACAGAAAACCAGGGATGGCTGAGGGAAGATGATACAGCTCAGGCTCAGAGAGAGGGGACACTTCATCCAAAGGTGTTTATGTTCTTCCCAGTGGAATTTTTTAATAGACTTGCATGGGAATGAGGTCACCCCATAAGATTCTCTGCTTCCTGACATCCCCAGACTCAGTGAAAATCTTGGGAGAGTGAAAATTCGAGCCTTGTGAATGCTAACATGTATTTTTACAGGAGTTAGTTTGGATTTTCCTGTGTTTTTTAATTTACTGGCCTGTTCTTTTGCAGAGATATTGAGTACAAGGAACTTCAGTTGTCACTGGACCAGGTTACCATTTCCAAGTCACAGTTTTCATGCAGAAACTCAGTACCTACCTCGCAGGAAACAAGGAAAATAGTAAAACCCAAAAGTAATAAAATGAAGGCAAAACTCAGAACAACACCTTACCCACCACAGGTAAAATTTCCAGCAATATTTAATTACCAGTTGTTCTCACAGAGTGGTTGGGACAGTGTAGAGATAATCCAGGACTGAGTGTGCTATAAAACAGACTATAGGATTGTCCACCCCAGAAAATCCCTCATAAATCAGGATAAAATTAGATCCTTTTTCCTTGGGGTGGAAAGTACAGGTAGCACAAAGCAGCTCTGGCAAGTGATGCAAAACCTTTGGGATATGGAGTGTGTGAAGCACTTCAACCACGATGTCCTCTCTTGGCAAAAAGAAGAAAATCCCGTACTTGAAATTTGTGCTGTGAAAATCTGGGCTGGTGTAGAATCTGTCATTTACTGTTGGTGTGTGGAGTTCTTGATGTCAGGAGGAATTTCTTTCTGGAAAAGGTGGTCAGGCCTTGGCAGGAGATGCCCAGGGAGCTTTGCAGTGCCCATCCCTGCAGGTGTGCCCTGGAGGTGGCACTGAGTGCTCTGGGCTGGGGACAAGGTGCCCATGGGGCACAGCTGGCACTCCGTGGGCTGGGAGGGCTTTTCCAAACTTAATCCTGTGATTCTGGAAAACTGAACTGCCAAAATTATCAAACCAAAGCAGGTTTTTTGTTCCCATGTGAAGGCAAAGTCATGAAGAGAGGAAATTCAAACGCACCGCTCGGTTCATCCCTTGAGCCAGCGAGGCCCGGCTCTGGGTGCCTCTGGGTGCCTCTGTACTTTCCTACAGGAGTTCCTCCTTTAACTCTTTTCCCCTGCTCTTTTCCCCCTCTTTCCCCAGCAATACAGCTCGTTCCAAGCAGACAAACTGGACTGCAGCCAGGTGGGGAGCTGGCGCTCCAGCCCCGCCGCCAGCGCCGCCGCCCTTCAGGAACAGAACTTCCATTCAGAGAGCAGCGAGCTCCTGTACGCCCCTCCCTACAGCCTGCCCTTCTCCTACCACTATGGACACTTCCCTGTGGATTCCCACGTCTTCAGTGGCAAGAAGCAAATGCTGCCTGCCAAATTCGGGCAGGCCCAAGGGGCGCCCTGCGAGGTGGCGCGGTTCTTCCTGGGCGCGCTGCAGACCAACGGCGAGTGCCAGTGGCACTACGCCAACCCCCTGGTTCCCAGCAGCCAGTCACCCTCCAAAAGCCTTCCCGAGCAGCCAGTGAACATCATCAGGCACAACCTTGCACAGAGTTATGAAGGTGGGTGTCGCTCTGAGCCAGCAGGAAAAGCTGGGCTGCGCTGTGGATGGGGAGGATTTGTGTTCGCGGTTTGAAAAATGGTTTTGGTGCCTTGGATGCCTCCCTCAGTTTGGGAAGGACATTGGGGTGCTGGAATGAATCCAGAGGGGCCAACGAGGCTGGAGAGGGGCTGGGAACACAAACCCTGTGAGGAAGCCCTGAGGGAGCTGGGGGTGCTCAGCCTGCAGAAAAGGAGACTCAGGGCTGCCCCCATCACTCTGCACAGCTCCTGAAAGGTGCCTGTGCTCACCTGGGGCTGGGCTCTTGCTCCAGCAGCACTGACACACCCAGAGCACACAGCCTCGAGCTGCACCAGGGGAAATACAGGCTGGAGAGCAGGGAAAAGGTTTTTGCAGCAAGGGTGAGAAAGTTCTGGAATGGCTGCCCGGGGAGGTGGTGGAGTCCCCATGCCTGGGTGTGTTTAACAAAGCCTGGATGTGGCACTGGGGGCCAGGGCTCAGTTGGGGCTGGGCTGGACTCGATGGTCCTGGAGGTCTCTCCCAACCCAGGGATTCTGGGATTCTGGAAGTGGCTCCCTAGAGCAGAGGTTAGCCAAGATGAAGAGAATTAGAGCAGGTATTCATTAAAGGCTCCCCAGATACACCTGGGGCACTCAGAAGCCCCCAGAGGCCTCACCCAAGCTGGACAATGCTCACCAGAGTTTCACACAATTATCAGTTTGGTCATTTACATACCAGGGGTTAATTCTCCAGTTACAGCTTCAGGTAATGAAGTCCTTCACCCCCAGTTTGCTCCCCCCAATTCACTTTTGTTTGTTTTTTCAGGGCCTGAGGCTGTGGGGTGTCCCTGGGTCTCAGGCCTGGGGGGATTGTTTGGTCTGACCAAAATGTGGAGACAGTAACTCACACTTTATAAGGAGTTTAGAGTTATGCACTAAGGCAGCACAGGATTGGAAAAATAGAAAAGCTGAAATCCTGACTCTTCAGTTTAGGAAGGACAGAAAATCAGAGGCAGTGAAGTGTAATCATCATTACATTGATGGTATTCCCATGTTCCTTCTTCCCATTTCCATCAGCACTGCACTGGGAATATTATCAAAGCTTCAGTTGACAAAATGCTCTCACAAAAATCACTTTTAGAACAGCACAGTTATAGTGTGATTGATCCTTCAATACTGGCACAATTTACCCTCAGTGTTTTACACTCTCAGAGTTATTTAAGTGGAATTTCTCATGTAAATCACAGCTGAAGCCAGATTGAAACTTGACGTCCACAGTAATTTTTTATAATTTTAACACAGAAATGAAAATAAACACCATCTATTCCCATAAAAATTGAAGCTTGTCCTTTCTCAGCACAAAGCCACCCTGAATGTTTTTACCTTACAGAGTGATAATTCTGCTTTACTTGATAATAATTCTGAATTTGAAAATGTCTCCCACCACCTGCATTACTTCACTGTGCAGATGGTCAGGGATAGAAATTAGAAATTCATTGAGGATAGGCATTGACTTCTCTGTAAGAAATAACTCTGTAACACTCCTCTACAAGAAATAACCTTGAAAAATTACAACACAACCAAATGTAAAGCTGCTAAAAATACCCTCTAATCACAGAACCAGGGAATAATTAGGGTTGGAATGGAATTCTGGGGATCATCTTGTCCAACTTTTTTATTTCCAGTGTGTTCAACCAGAACAGGGTTTCTTGCAGTGGTTTTGGCAGAGATTTCTCTCTCATTTTAAGCACTCCTGATCTCACATCTGCCCCAACTCCAAACTGAAACTGAGTGAAGTTGTGACGGGCAAGGAACAATGTTAATCAGCTAAAGCAACAAAAATATTTGGCCAAACCAGACTCTGGCAATTGAGGCTGTTTTGGGATGGTGTCAAGTATCTGTAACTCAATTAATAGCATTAATTACTCCCCTGACCCAGCTTTCCCTTCAAGCCAAACACGACTCTGAATTTAATTGTTTTCATGAATGAGCCCTGGAAGTTCTGCTGAGATTTCAGGTTGCTGCTGGTTTTAGCAGGAGCAGCCTTGGTTGGCCTGGATTTCCCCCCTGTTCCCTGCTTTACTTTCAGTAATTGTGAGAATTATTAAAAACCTGTCACAAAAACATGCAAAAAAAAAAATTAAATTAATAAAACACCACCACATTTGAGTTTATTCAATCTTATTAAATATAGGAGTTCTTGTGAGATTGAAGGTGTATCTGAAAGTGTCAGAGTACATCAACAAGTGCAGAATTCAGCTCAGCTGCTGCAGAACTCCCAGGAAATCCTTAATTTAAACTCCTTTAAGCAGAATTCCACTTAATCACTTCCCAATCCTTGGTTCCCGTCCGAGTCTGTCTGCATTCACAATTTTCATTAATTAAAAATCACTGATGAGAACTGAGGTACTGCTGTGCAGTCAGATGGAAACCTTCACTTCTTGGAATGGAGGAAGCAGTAGTGGAAATTTAAAATAAATACATTAATTAAAAATAAATTATTTTAAATATATTTAAAAAATTAAAATAAAAGGTTTAAAAATTAGATAGTCTCCAGGGTACCTTTTTAGGTAGGCTCTCGGGTACCAGAATAAAGAATTTATTCACTTATGGGTGTAGATATCCAAGATCCAAAGGGAATATTAAAATATAAATATATTAAAATATAAAGATGTTCAAAGCTGAGCCTGCTGCATCAGACAGAAGACGGAATCAGACCTCAAATGTGCTTCCCACAGAGGAACAAATAATTTCTGCTCGGGGTTTTGTCCTTCTCAGGATGGTTTGACCTCACCCATGGTGGAGCTCACCTCGCTGCCAGCAGCATTTTATTTCACTTTTCTGTGGCTAGGCTGAAAATGAGCAAGAGGGAAGCTCTTCTCACAGCCCAGAGCAGGTTAAATCCTCTCCTTAGTTTGTGCTCCTCTAATTTGCTGCTTCCTTTGGTTGCTGCTGTGGACTGTGGGGGAAAAGGAGGAGTTTTAGACCAAAAATAGGAAATGGTTTTGTCCTTTCTGAAGATGCTGTGGGGAAAAAGGAAAAGAGAAAAACAAAGAAAACCAAACCAAAATAAACGAAAAAACCACTATCACCACCAACAAAAACCCCGTGCTCAAAAAAAACGAGAAAAACTCCAAACCCCCTCAAAAAACACACACAAAAACAAAGCAAAAAAAAAAAAAATAACCACAAAAACCCTCAAAAAACCCAAAAAGGACCAAAACACCCCAAATAAACAACAAAAAAAGCCGAAACCCCCAAAAAAACCCACAAAACCCCCACAAAAACCTACATATTTTGAGGATAAGGATAAAGACTTAAGTAAATCCTGCCTATCTCCAGTAAATCTGCAGGAATAGGGTAAAAATACCCCAAATCCCAATAAAAAGGGGATTTTTTTACTCCAAGGAACTGCTGCTGTTTTTCAATCTCATCCCACATCACCATTTCCCCACCAGGAGGAAAATGGAGCTGCAATTCCAGCAGTTCTCATTTCTGGTTCTGCCTCCACTGAGGGTTTTGGGGCTGGAGTTGGGAAACTTGGGAAATTCTTTTTTGGTTGGGAGATTTGGGTTCTTTTTTAGTTGGGAGATTTGGGTTCTTTTTTGAGCATTTTGATGCATTTTGTTGGATATTTTTTAGGGATATTTATTGGGGATTGGATGAAAGTTGGCTTGCTGCAATTAATTCTCTGCAAAAGCGCTTTGAGTTGTATTAAAAAATATACTTACGTTTTTTAACGGAAATACATATTTCCTTTGTGTTGAGGAAAAAAATATGGTAAAACTCAGGCCTGGGCAAGAGGGGAAAAGAAAACAGATCTTCCCCTACAGACAGGATTTCCACCCAATTTTTCCAGCCTTGTTTCAAAGGCGCTGTTGCACTTCTGCTGAATTCTGAACCTTTGGAAGCCACTTTTTTTTTGGGGGGGGGTTTTTTGTTGGTTTTTTTTTTTTTTTTTTGCATCTGATCCCCCTTAGGTTGTCAAGGGCTGCTTTTTTTCCAGTGGCTCACTGGAGAGCTGACAGCCAGGGAGCTTCAAAGCAGGGAGGATCTGCTTAGCATCATCCTCTTGGATCCAAAGGCAAAGCCAAAGCTGACATCTGGCAGCCGGCTTGGAGGCTCGGGCCATCCCACAGCACACCCAGGGCAGCAGCTGCCAAAATCCCCGTGGGCCAAAGACATTTTTCTCCATGGAAAATAGCTCCTCTTGGAGAGATCAGAGGTTGGAGGATGATGGTGCCGAGCCATCAAAGCTCTGAAGAAGCACGTAGCAGATACGGCTGCCTGCAAATCAGATGTTTCTGCTTCAGGATCTGGTTTTGAAGCTTCTTCCACTTTTTCCCAGCTGGCCCAGTCATCATAAAAAATCGTTTCAGTGAAGGCAACTGTGTTTTTAGTCAGAAGTTTCCTTTTTAGCCTTGGGATTGCTGCTGTGGGCACCACAGGAGCTGCTGGTCACTCAGCGGTGCTGTTGGGCCTTCTGAGCCACCCGTGTGAAGCCACCAGCCAGGCCAAACCTCAGGAGATGAGGAAAAAGAGACTGAGAAAATCTGTGAAAAACACTCCCCAGGTTTAGCTACAGGAAGAAAGAAATGACATTTTGCAAAGGGAATTCCCCGTGAGACAAAGAGACATTTTGTCTCACCTTTGTTTTTGGAGGGAAAATTATGGAGAACAATCAGCTCCAACAATGCCTTGGGTGATCTGAAATTAGGGTTCAGAGCAGGACAAGAACAGACTGAGATAATCTAAAAAAAAATCTTTTCATGGCCAGGGGTTGTACTAAGACCTGCTCTACCTCTGCCTTGTTTGATAAAAATGAGGGAGAAGGATTTTTTATAGGGGCGGAGAGCGACAGGACAAGGGAAAATGGTTTTAAACTGCCCCAGCAGGATTGGAAATCACAAAATGAAAGGTGACAAGGCAGAGGCCAGCTGGTGGCTGTGATGCCTCAGCTTCTTCCAAGTTCTCTTTGGGTTCAAGAAATGGAGAAGGACAATATTTTGTTCAGAGATTAACGAAGAGCCATAAAGTGAAATTATTTCAAAAAGTGTAGGAGGACAAATCCATCCGTCTTGTGGACACCTTAAACCCAGAACACGTGAACATAATAAGGTGGTTACTATTTATTATTATTATTATTATTATTATTATTATTATTATTATTATTATTATTATTATTATTATTATTATTATTATTGTCAGTAGCTCTCATCAGCTACATTTATTTCACAATAAAACCACCAAATGTGGAGTTAAAATCAGAGCACTGCACAAATCCACTAGCTGGATTTGTGATCTGGAAGGGCCATTTTTCACCAGCTGGTGAGAACTCAGCTTCCTCCAGCTTCTCCTTCTTGTGACAAAATGTATACATAGAAAAGGGAAAGAATAACTTGAAAGGTTATTGTTTCTAGGAGGGGGAAGAAGAAATTGGAACCAGATTCCTATTTAAATTCTGGTGTTAATTACGTGGTGCAACTCCCTCTGAAATTAATGGAGCTCTGCATATAAAAAAGAAAATAAAAGGTACAATTGAGCTGTTTCTGCTTCCTCTGTTATCCATGAAGGCTTTGCCAGTCTATTACAGCACAGGGAATATTTAATTATTAATGGCCATGGTTACATCAGCAACCAATAGAGGGGAACTCCAAAAGTTTTAAGATGTTGAATAAAATGGTTAGAAAAACAGAAAATCCATTTTAAAAAAGGCACTTAAGTGTCCAGGGCTTCCAGTGAACCTCACACAAAACAAGAGTTTGGGTCTGACATGAGAAATTTCCTCAGTGTGTCATTTTTCCTTTAACATAAAACTTTCAAATGTGCCTTGGAGGAGCTGTTTAACTCACAAACTGTTCATAGGAGAGTGCAAAAAGAAATCATTACTCATATGGTACCGGTGAAAACCAGGGGCCTTTTCTCTCACTGCCTGTAGACAGGGGTGTACAGAAAGGAAAAGCTTCATAAGGCAAGCAGAAAATGGTAAAAATAACTCAAATTGCTTCAAGAGTTCAGTTGTCATGCAGAGACTGAGGAGAAAAAAAAAGCTCAATATATTTTAGAGGAAAAGCTGGAATAGACATCCCAGGCTCACACTGCTGAAAAATGAAGTATGTGGCTTCTAATTCTCTAAAAATACCCAATTTTTCTCCCCCATTCAAAATTGTAACCTGCAATTTTATTATTATCTACCTTTATTACATGGGAATATCTTAAAATCAGAGATCCAGCATTACTCCAGAGGTGTTTGTGTTGCTTTTCTAGAGACGTTTTTAATATCTGATGTCAGCTTTTCAAAGAGAAAAAACAAAGCCTTTAATGTGACCCACTCTGGGTATCACAAGGAGATTTTATTAATTAGATAATTACATGTCACTTTCTAATATCTTATCTAGATATTAAATGTACCCCAAATAAATACCATGAATTACAGAATCAACAGAATAACCAGAATCAACAGAATTCTGCAGAATGAAAAAACCTTTGGGATCACTGAGTCCACCCTCTGAGCTGGATGTTCTCCTTGCAAGGACGAGTGTCCAACACACTCCCACAAAGACAGGAAGAATAAATTCAGTTTATTTCTGGTTATTATTCCACGATTAAAACAATTCCACTGTTTTTTTTACCAATGGAATCATTGATAGGTACCAAAGTAATCCAGCTTCTAGATAAATCTGAGACGAGTTTACTTCCGGGGAAGATTTTTGGTTTAAGGTTGTAGTTCCTAACATTTCTTTGGTTTAATTGAACTATGATAAGTTCATGCCAGCGAGTTGTACTTACTGCAAAGGCTCGTTACGAGTAATTAACACGTTTTTTTCCTTGCCCTGCCAGTGCCACTGCCCAACAGGAGGTACAGCCAGGACGCCCTGCCCGAGGCCTTCCCCAGCTGCACGGCGCCCGTGCCGGGCCGCTACAAAGAGGAGCTCTACGACTCTTCCCTCATGAAACACAGCAAAGCAGAGCCCAGGCTCCAGCCCCACGCCCACCTCATCAAAGAGGAGAGCAAGGTGGCTTTCACCAGAGACCTGCCAGAGAAAATGCCCACCACCGAGGGCTCCTTCTCCAGCCCCCTGCTGCCCAAATCCGAGTGCTGCCAGGCCAAGGCCGTGGGACAGCTGAGCCACCTGCTGCCTGTGCCCTCGGTCTACGAGCAGAGCAGGAGGATTTGTGTCAAAGAGCCCAAATTTGGGCACATCAGCCACCACCCAGGCGGCCTGGAGGAGCTGGACGAGAGGATGAGCGCGAAGCTGGACCACGAGGCCGACGGCGAGCGGCTGATGGAGGTGAGGCCCTCGGGCCAGGTCCCCTTCGTGCTCCTCAACTACCACCACGTGCTGGCCAAGCACGGGGCCTTCCAAACCTCGCCCTGCACGGCCCCAGGACACGCGGGGGAGAATTATTCCTACAGCTCTGAGGAAGTCAACGCGTTCCTCTACAAAAACCAAAGCCCCTCCTCGGCTTCCTCCCCAGAAGCCCACAAGGAATCTGCACTGCCCCACTACATTGGGACTTCTGTCATCATCGCCAACGGCAGGTGACGGCAGCACAGCGCGGTTCTGTGTTTAATGAAGAAGCCAAACTGTAAGGATTTGCTAAAAAAAAGGAAAAAAAAATAAAGCATGAGGAAACACAGTGACATTTACTGAGCAAAGCTGGAGGGCAGAGAGGGACAAAGTGGTGAAGTTCCAGTGGGCAGGAAAATCCCCTCCGTCCCTGCCGTGCTTCGGTGTCCCAGCCAGGGACAAGCCAAGTTCCAGATCTTATTTTGTTATTTCATAGTGTGCAGCAGAAGGAAACGAGAGGTGTTATATGCAGAGGTTTATATGAAGAACTTTTTTTTTTTTCCTTGACCCCTCCTTAAAATAAACTCAAGTTTTGTTTTTTTTTTTTTTTTAATCATTATCATAAAATATGCATTCTAGTTTAGGGTTTTTTTGACAAATTGTGTGAAACCTCGCATCAACTCTCCACCCAACCCCCTGACACATGGACTTCGTTGAGAGAGTGGTGATTTTGAACAACCACAACACAGCTGCCCTACCCAAACAGGGAAAAAAAAAGCTTATTTATTAATTACCAAAAAGTTTTAAAACTAAATAAATCAACTCTACATTTGATTTATTTAACAGAGATTTCAGTGTTCTGAGATTGTTGCCACCACCATTTATCTTGACAAGGGACAATATGACAAATTAATAGGTACAAAGATAGGTATTACAGGGTTACAGGTCTTGTCATGGCAAATTGGGACAAATTATGGAGCAGGAACTAATTCCCCACAAATAAGAAAAGGAAACTCCTAAATCCTGTGTTTCCCTGGGCATTCTGGGGGAAGCCTGTGCAGATTTTCAACCCAGCCAGTCACAAATACATCTTAATAACAGCACCAGAAATGTTTTCTTTATAGTCAAGAGAATAATGAACATTTCTGCCTTATTTTGAACTTACCAGCAGAATGGTGAGCTTTGAAAATTCCAGCTCTTAACACGCTGAACTTCCTCCAGCATAAATCCTGTTGTCAGCACAAAGGTAGGGCTGGAATTCCCTGCTTGGAGCACTTCACAAATCCCAAACAGCACATTTGAAACACCCACATTTGGCCCAGCCAGCCAGGAGGAGATTTTCACCCCTTTATTTTTAATTCTTTGCAGAGGATGGATCTGTGGGAATTTCACTGACAACATTCAGCCCAGGGTGGTTTTCAGCCATTTCCCCAAATATTGTGAGTGGATAAAACAACAAAAGGCTCCCTAAACAATAAATGTGGCTCTAGATCTCACTCAGCTCCATTTCTTACCCCGATCCAAGCTTAATTCAGAATTTTTCAAACTTTCTCTCATCAGACTCTAAAGAGAACTTCACTGAAAGACCTTGAGCACCCTGGGATGGTGGAAGGTTCCCTGGATGAGCTTTAAGCTTCCTTCCAACCCAAACCATTCCATAATTCTTTGAAGAAAATTCTTCTCTGGTTTGTGTAATATGGAACAAAACCCTTGCTCATGGATTGCACCTTGTTAGAAAAACCATAATGCAATATCAGCCCTAAAAATTCCACATTCTCCATGTTTTCTATGCAGCAATAATTCATCCCAGAACGGTCTGGGTTGGGAGGGACCTCAAAGCTCATCCAGCAGTTCCAAGCCCCTGAAATGAGCAGGGAATTTTCCATCAGAATACAGAAATAAAGTTATTTCCTTCTGTGTATGAATATTTATTGCTCTGAGTACAGAAAAATACTTTAAAAGCAAAGGCTTGACAACAACTTTCAGTATTTTTTCTTCATTGCATCCCATTAAAGGTTCACAGAGAAACCTTTATTATCAAATGAACATTCACTTGAAAATGAACTTGAGCTGAACACTCTCAGCTGTTGCTTTCAATTGCATGAAAAATACATTTTGTGTTAAACAGAACAAAAAAAAAAAAAAAAAAAGCCAAATCAGTGATTACAAAAAAAAACCCCAAACAGAACCAAACCAGCAGAGTCGCTCCCTGTGTAACCTCTCAAGTCTGGAGAAGCTGGCAGCTCTCCAGAAAAGCCGTAAATGTGGGTTACGACCATGCTGACCCCACAAATCAAAGCCAGGAGCCACCAGTGGCTTTCCCAGTTGGTTCAGAGCCCTCCCAGCCCCTGCTCCCCATAAACGACCCCAAATCCCGAAAAGATAATTATGGCTTCATTTTGTTCAATCAAATTAAAGCCAAGCCCCACAGAGGAGCCACTGGCATGGTTGGCATCATTAAAAAGAAACCTGATGCCCAACCTTTCTCCCTCATTAGTGGCACTGCTGAATTTGGGTGTTCCTGCAAGCCCTGCTCGCTGTAAAAACACAAAAATTGGGGCTTTCGCTCGAGGAAAAACACCATCGATCTTTTTCAGCTCGAAAATATTTTTCCACCTTGTTATTGCCACCTCCAGGCTTTATTCCAGCAGCCTGAGCAGAGGAGGTGTTCCATCATCCTGCCCCAGGTGTTTCAGGGGAGGCGATGCCCTGTGTTTGCCACAGGAAATTTCCCTGCGAGGAAATAATGAACCAATTAAGAGCTCCCAGCTGATAACGCAGGGGAAGGTGCAGAAAAGATGGCAAAAGCAAATGTGGGAAGGATTTTTTTTTTTTTTCCCCGCCACTCTCCAAATTTTAAACAGCAATTCCATGTTCCCATCTGGGAGTAAATTACATTGGGAGAAAAATAGGATTTTTTTGGTCAGTTAAACTGCAGATGTTCTCAGGAAAATCACAGTGCAGAACAGGGCACTGCCATCGTGGTGGCAGCGTTTGAATAATGAAAAGTGGTTTTAATAATGAAAAATGTTTTTAATAATGAAAAATGTTTAAATTGTGAAAAAAAAATGGTGGCACTGAAGGGGAATGTGAATTGAAATATGAAAAAAACCTCATTTCTCTTTAGTATTTGAGCCACACCCTTGTACTGAGACTTCACAAGATTTTAACTCTTGGGGGAGTTCAGACCTGGCAAGAAAATCATGGAAAATGGGAGGAAGAGAGAATATTTTACCAAAATTATAGAAAATTTGGGTTGGGAGGGACTTCCAAGATCTCATTCCAGCCCTCTGCCCGTCAGGGAATCCTCCACCAGACTCAGGTGAAGCTGGAAAAGTGAATCCCACCGTGAGGTCTCCAAGGTTTAGAAGCAATGGAAATAAAACAAGGTGATAAAAGCACAGATCTGTCGCCAGCCCTCTGTGCCCTGGGATTTGAAAAATGCAATTTAAGGAAATTGTGCTGAATTTAGGGAAAATTCAGCACAACAGGTGCAAAACTGGGGAATTCATCACTGGAAGTGCCAATGGATGGGAAATCTGCCGGAATTTCTCCAGAAATCTCAAGCCAGGACATAAATTCGTTATTTTCCAGCATTTCAGTCACACTTCAAAAATGCCACAGAGGAAATGTTGTTATTCCAGTTCTTTCCTGAAGGTTAGATTTTGCTTTTTTTTTTAATATGATGCAGATAAAAGCTATTTGGCAAGTGTAGGTGAAGAAGCACGCAACCCAACCAACCTATTCAAGCTCAGAATTATATATGTATTCCCTAAAAATGTAAAGCATTTTTGCTTATTTATTATGTAAAACAAAACTGTTAAAATGTTAATAAAATCCTGTAGCCAAAGGAAAACTGAGTTGAATTTCTCTTTTTTTTTTAAATAAAAACAAGACAAAGTATTTCACAAAGGACAATGGTGCATATTTGAAAATTTATTTCAAGTGTGACATGTTTTATATTGACAATTAACGTACTATAAAATACACAGAGAGTTTTTAAAATTTAAATGCATTTTAAATGAAGACACTTGGAAAATGCAAATAACACAGAATCACTAACGAGAAACTCAACACTTGACAATTCTTCCCTGCAGTTCTTTTTTCTCCATCGTTTTCTGACCTCTGCCCTTTGCTGGGCCCAGATTTAATTTCTTTGGTGTCTGATCAAGGCAGTGCATCCCCACCACCACTTAGCCATGCAAATGCTTTTTATCAAACCAGTTACCCCCAGGAACCAGCACAAATCTTTCCCCTGACAGATTATTTTGATTGTAGTTGCAAAAAGTAATTTTTTTTTTTTTTTTTTCAGGCTGCTGATGCAGCTGAATCAGAGAAAGCAAAGCAACGAATTTTTGCACAGTGAAGCAGCAGCATAAAGAATTAAATGCTTTAATATTATTTCCAGGTAATAGCCCTTGATTTGTTGGATATATTAAAAAAAAAAAAAAAAAAAAAAAAAGCTCTGAAGTCTTATAAAAGCTTTACTAGAAGCAGGATGTGCTGCCTGGCCTCTGAAATGTGAATTACATTATTACTTTTTCAAACCTTTGGAAGCAGCTTTGTTGCTGACTGGGCACGACCCACCCTGGACTCACACACGTGCCAACACATCCAGAAGTTTTCCTATCAATAAACAACCCCCACAAATATTTTCACCATGAGAAATGTTCTACCAGAGCCCAGCAGGGAAAAAAAAAATTTAAAAAAAAAAAAAAATAGAAATAGGGACATGGTAATAAATGGGTTTTTTGAAAGCACTTCATCAAGAAAATAGTTTAAGATATGAGCTCAGCCTCACAATGGAAGAGGTGTTTTACTAATCCAGACAGCTGAGCGAAATGAAACATTTTCAGGGATTATTCCTGGGCCTGGAGCTGGCTGGATCTCCCCAGCCCCACACCCAGGGACAGCCCACACCACACCTGTCTGTCACACACGGGGAACGAGGACAAACAGGATTTTCCTGCAAAAATGTTGGGGCGGAGGAAGAGCCAGACGCTGCCTGAAAGAGTCAGGGATTGCCCCAGGGATTCATCCACAAGGACTTTATCCAGCTGCTCCCTGTCCCACGGGGATTCTCCTTGTCTTTGGTTCCGAAGGAAAAGCAACAAATCCTTCACCCAAATCCAGGAGACACCAGAAGAGGCCACTGAAAAGGCAAAGTGGCTCCCACAGTGCTCTGGCACATCCAGGTTTGGGCAGCTCTCCCCTGTGGAAAGGAAATTCCACTCCAAATTCCTTCCCAGTGCAAAAGTTTTGGGAATAACCTGACAATTCCCATGAGAACAGACCCAGCTCGTCACTAAGGCAGCCACAAAAGGACCAACAGCAACCAGGAAATGTTGCAGCATTTAAAAAATGCTAAAAAATCCCTCTGCTGCTGCTCAGCTTTACAAACTCATTCTGCCCTTTCAAAATTCCCTTTTTTGTTTACCCTTTTCCCCATCTATTTTTGTCCCTGGTGAAGGGAAAAGGAAGTTTTTTGAGGAAGCCGCTCAAGGCCCAGCCTGAGGCACGGCCTGGTTGTTCAATCCCTCCAGGCACTTCCCAGCCTGTGTGGAACAGGAACAAAACCCAAAAGGCAAATCCTAAAGGCAATCCCTACAGGCAAATCCTAAAGCTGAGACACTTTCAGCTACAAATTCTGCCTTAAGGTGAAGTTTTGTAAAACTCTGTGGTTGGAAAAGCAGCACCAGAGCTCTGCTTTGCTGCAGTTTGCTCGTGAAGGAGAATGCAGAAAATAAATGAGGATGCAGCAGGAAGATGTGAGGGTGCACGTGCACACCCATTTTTTATAAATCTATATATAAATATATGTTTCTTTTCTTTTTACTGAAGCTTTATTAAGCCAGACTCAAGTCTCAGTTGATCACAACATGCATTAATATTGAATTCTGATATCAAAGGCAGCTGCCAAACCTCCTCAGCCCAAAGCAGTTTTGAAAGCATCTGGTGGGGAAAAGCCAAACTTGGTGCATCATTTTAATTATCATTTTAATTATGGCAATTAACAGCCCTGTGCAGCTCTAGTAGATGCTGGTGTGCAGCCGCATGTGATTTGGATCATGGGGAAAAAAAAGAAAACCCAGCAGGGTTTGGACAATCGGGACAAATCTTCTGTGAGATGGAGCATGAAATCCTAAATTTAACAGGGACAATTTAATTTCTCCTCTTGCTGCCAAACCACCTAAACCCTAATATGTGAGGATTGGTCAAAATTACCATCACAGACAAGTTTTCTTGGTTTAAGACTTCTTGGCTTTGGAGCTGAAACAATCTAAAATGTTTGGATTGTTTATGAGGTGAACTTTAGCCTGAAAACCCCATTTCTGGCTAGAAGACAGTAGTTTCCTTTCTGGAATTTCCAATCTGGCTGATCCACCATGGAAAAAAACAAAAAAAAGAAATTAAGGTGGCCACATCACACCTGGGACAAAATTGTTTGGGGAGCTGTGGTGGCCAAATCTCCTTGGGAGAAAACCCCACCAAACTCCCAGTGGGAGCTCCAGGAGAATTCCCAGGGTGTTCCCCCACATGGAAATGTGCAGGCAGCCCCAAAAATCAGCTGCTTCCAGGCCAGCAGGGGTTAAAGCTCCTGGTTTTAGGGCTTAGCAGCAAAACCAGACCATGGTTTGGAAAAGGGGGTGACAAAAGGGCTGTGGAAGAGAATTTGGGCACGGGGGAATGGTGTGACTTCTGTTTCTCAATGGAATAGTTGTTTGCAAAAGGGAATTTGATTTATTCCCTTTATTTATTCACTTAACTACATTGAGATAACGATAAAATTACCACTAAATTCTGAATTAGCGGTAATTATAGAATTAATTAGTGGTAATTGTAGAATCCCATCCCCTGAGATGGGATTCTACAAAAACCTGGGTGTGACACTTTTCCAGTGGGTTTTCCTTCCTGAAACCCCTTGGAAAACTACGATTTAAAGGACAGGTGAGATGATTTTACTCAGATTCGGGTGACTGAGGAGAGCAGAGTGCAAATCCCTTGGATAACCCAGCACAGCTCCTCCGTGCTGATGGAAAACTCTCCCAAAAACTCAAGGCAGCCATTTAAGAGTTGCAGACCTGAGATCAAAGCACAGGTTGGTAAATTATTGTAGAGAAGAACCAAATCAGGATCTTCACCCAGACCTGGAATTAAGCACAGTGGTGATCCCAGCAATTCAGGAATATGTGATGTTCCAGCTGGTTTTAGTGCAGACAATGCAGAAAAACAAAAAACAAAAAAACAAAAAAAAACAAAAAAACAAAAAAACAAAAAAAAAAAAAAAGTAAAAAAGTACATATTGTCCTGCACTGTGCTAAATCACACAGAAACAAAAAAAAAAAAAAGGAAATGTTGAGCCACTTCAGTCTCTCCACTACAGGATGTAAATGCGGAGAAAGTTGTGTTCAGCACAAATATTCCTTGCAAAGAACAGATCCTTACAAAGAATGGCAGCAGAGGTGAGTTTTAATGTTAACGAAAAGAATAAAGGCCTTCAGCTGTGAGATCACCACCTCTCCTCAGCTGCCGACGTTACCCACGGCAAACGCAACAACCGGAAGGCAAAACCAAACCGCGAGTTCCCCTCGGAGGCCGAGGTGGCGGCGCCAGCCCCAGAGAGCTCAGTCAGTGCTTGGGCACGATGAGGTTCCTCAGCATGTCGAAGGAGTTGCCGTCAGGGTGCACGGACTCCACGCCCCCGCCCTCCTGGTGCACCTGGAGGAACCCAAAGTCGTCGACGCCGACGATCCAGGCCAGGGGCCCGTCCTCGCTGCGCAGCCTCACCCGCTGCCCGCTGCAACACAGAACCGTCAGGCTGAGGGGTGAGCCTGGGGCTGGGGGCTCTGCTCTGGGGACCTGGCACAGACATGACTTAGGGAAATCCCTCAGCTGGGGTTTTCCTCCTGAGAGCCTGGGAGGCCTCAGGTGCAAAATGCAAACATTGATTATCTGCTGCTGTGGGATGCAACAGGTGCATCTGGGATTGGTCTCATGCGGTTGTTTCTGATTAATGGCCAATCACAGTCAGCGGGCTTGGACTCTCAGGTCAGTCACAAGATTTTATCATCATTTCCTTTTCTACTCCTTTTTAGCCTTCTCATGAAATCCTTTCTTCTATTCTTTAGTATCATTTTCTTTTAATATAATATACATAAAAAATAATATAATATATAAAAATATTATATAATATATATAATATAGTATAATATAATATAGTATAATATAATATAATATAATATAATATAATATAATATAATATAATATAATATAATATAATATAATATAATATAATATATATAATATAATATAATATAATATAATATAATATAATATAATATAATATAATATATATAATATATATAATATATATAATATAATATAATATAATATAATATAATATAATATAATATAATATAAATTTTTAGATAATATATATATTTCTTTTAATATAATATAATATATAATGAAATCAATATAAAAGTTTAATATAATATATCATTATATATATTATTATATATATTTTATATAATAATATAAATAATATATACAAATAATAATATAAATAATATATATAAATATATCATTTAATAATGTATATTATTAAATTATATATTTTTATAGATATCATTTAATATAATAGATATCATGTAATATAATATATATTTTTAGATAATATATAATTTTCATATAATATAATATAATATAATATAATATAATATAATATAATATAATATAATATAATATAATATAATATATTAATATGAAATTTTAATATATTATATCATTTAATATATATTATTATACATATTTTATATAATATGAATAATATATACAAATAATATAAATAATATATAATTTAATAACCTATATTATTAAATTATATATTTTTATATAAATATATCATTTAATATAATATATATAATTTAATATAGTATATATTTTTATATAATATGTATAATTTTCTTCTAACACAATATATATCATAAAATAATAAAGCAGCCTTCTGAAACATGGAGTCAGATCCCCATCTCTTCCCTCATCTGGGACCCTGTGGACAGCACAGTTCACACCTGGTGTTCCCAGAGGGAGCCCAGGCCCATCTGCAGCAGCCCTGGAGCTGCAGAGGAAAACTCCCCCCTTGTGCAGGATCCCTGCTGCAGCAGAGCCACAGCTGGCACTGCAGGAGGGCTGAGCCCCCCTGGCATGGGGCTGGGACACCGCCCTGGCACACAGGGGGCAGGGCAGGGTCTCACTCTGGCAGAGCTCTTTTGTATCACTGCATTCGTATTTTATTTTGATTTTTTCCCTAGTACAGAACTGTTGTTCCTATTCCCATATCTTTGCCTGAGAGCCCCTTAATTTCAAATTAATAATCATTCAGAGGGACAAGGTTTACATTTTCCTTTTCAGGGGAGGCTCCTGCCTTCCTTAGCACACACCTGGCTGTCCAAACCAAGGCAGCAGCTCATGCACACTGAGCAAATAAAACTGATGCCTTAAGATTTTATCTTTTCTATTTTTCCAATCCTGTGCTGCCTTAGTGCATAACTCTAAACTCCTTATAAAGTGTGAGTTACTGTCTCCACATTTTGGTCAGACCAAACAATCCCCCCAGGCCTGAGACCCAGGGACACCCCACAGCCTCAGGCCCTGAAAATACAAACAAAAGTGGATTGGGGGGAGCAAACTGGGGGTGAAGGACTTCATTACCTGAAGCTGTAACTGGAGAATTAACCCCTGGTATGTAAATGACCAAACTGATAATTGTGTGAAACTCTGGTGAGCATTGTCCAGCTTGGGTGAGGCCTCTGGGGGCTTCTGAGTGCCCCAGGTGTATCTGGGGAGCCTTTAATGAATACCTGCTCTTATTCTCTTCATCTTGGATAGCCTCTGCTCTAGGGAGCCACTCCCAGGCATCAAAATCACCTCAGAGGACTCATCAGGATCGTTAAAAGAATCATGGAATGGTTTGGGTTGGAAAGGACCTTAAAGATCATCCTAAACTCTCTCCACTGTCCCAGGCTGCTCCAGGCCCCCGTGTCCATCCTGGCCTTGGGCACTCCAGGCTTTCTCAGGGCTTCAGCACCCTCACAGGAAAGGCTTCACCCTCTAACACATTATTTCATTTCCCACCTCACCGGTTCTTTACACACAATGACTTTCAGCAGCATTTTCTACCTGCTTTAATTTCCTTTTGTGGAATGGACAGAGTTGGAGTTAATCCAAACAATCTATTGTGTTTTCCTCCTGAAAGCACAGCAGCTTCATCCATCTCAAACCAAATCATTCCAAATTGCCTTTGTTTGGAGATGATACATTTAAAATACCTGGAAGCATTCTTTAACTCAAGCTATCACTGATTTATTATGTGCTGCTTTAATTCTCCCTTAAAAATGTGCATCCTGCTTGGGAGTGTATTTTAAACTATTCACTCATATCTAAGGGAATTTCCTGGAAAAAGACAAAATACCCATGAGTTCTTCCACCAATTTCCTTTGAGAACTCTTACCTGTGTACCCAGTACTTGTAGTACTGGGGCAGAACTCCATTGGGCCCCTTCTCCTGGAACAGCTCAATGAGCCTCTCCAGCACAGTCACAGTCCTTGCAATGAGGCAATCTGCACTCAGAGCCTTCAGCTCCGTCCCCTCTTCCCTGTTAAACTTTGCAATGAGGTCATTGATGCAGATGGTGGGGTTGCTGTTATTCACATTAAACCCAAAGCCTGCAGAAGACAAAGAGGAGGACACAATCAAAGAGACAAACTCATTGTAAGCAGCACAGACAGATTTAATTCACCTGCTCCCTACAGTGATCACTCAGGATGGCTCCCAGAGCTGGTTTCATTCAGCCTCTCACACCTTTGGATCTTCTTTCTCATGTAATTACAATTCTCAGCTCAGATTTTGCTCTCTGTCCTCAAAATTCCTCCTCAGAATCACAGAGGCAAATCCAGCAGAGCTTTCCAACCCCACCAGCGAGGGCTGGGAGAGGACAAACTGCACCTTGGTTCCAGAACCATCCCTGTGAGACATTCCCACACTCCCTGGAAGGTGCTCAGCCCACTCAGAGAGCCACTGATCCCACCTAAGATGGAGTTTGATCCCAAAACTCAGCTCAGAGCCCTTTCTGCTTCCTGCAGAGAGCTCAGTGCCCTTTCCAAACCCCACACTTTGCACTCAGCTGATAAAGCCTCGCTTGGCTTGCTCAGGAAAGCCCAGGAGATTTGATTTTAACTTTGTGAGATTCCAGTTTGCCTAATCCATCTCACCACAGCGTATCCTTTAGAAGCCTCCAGCCTCTTGCTGAGATTTCTCCAGCTGCAATTCCCGAATTCTGAGTTGGCAGAATGCCTCCCTTGTTTGAATATGGCTCCTGGGGCCTTTTCTGCAGCCTGCTGAAACAGCCTGCCAGGGATGTAAAGAACTATATTGTATTACCTGTTTATTTTTTGCTCCTAATAATTTGGGTTTTTCTTTTTTCTTCCCTCAGACATTTGGGATAAAACTCCCTGTCTGTCAATCAGGTTTGGGCATGATGCAGTTCTGTTTGCAAGGAGGCGCAGATGTCTTGATTTGTAAGTTTGCTGTTGATAATTCATAATTGGGTTAACTTAGAGAAGGATCCTTTCAGTGAAAAGGAGTTTAACAAGTCAGGGAATGAACACAAAACAAGGCACAGTGATCCCAACACACCAGTGCTGTGGAAATGAGCTGAAATTTGGGTTACTGGAAAGAGATAAAGGAAAATGAACTAACTGGAAAATGCAACGAGCTGTGCCAGCAAATCCCAACTCAGGTGTCTGCAATCCAATGTGAGGGAACAGAGACACCACTGAGGGGTCACAGAGCCTTGGGGTCCTTCAGGATCACTGCTCAGAAACCCAGACAGTGGGACAGAGCAGCCACCCTGCAGCTGAAGCCCCAACAGCTGGGAAGGAACACGGCCAAGGGGAAAAGGCAGCAGGAAACTGGAAAGGCTCGAGGGGCTCGGGGCTCTGGGGGCACTGTGCAGTGTCCAGAGAGAGGAGAGCCCGCAGCAGTGCTGATGTGGGCTCGGGGCTCTGGGGGCGCTGCGCAGTGTCCAGAGAGAGGAGAGCCCTCAGCAGCGCTGATGTGGCTGATGGATGTTTCAGTGGCGACTCCACGAGGAGCTGGACGTGCCTGAGCAGAGCAGAGCGGGGTTTGCTCGCTGGCTGCCCCCTGCGTTCCACTGGTGCTTGGCTCCCCCGCCTGCCGCGGGCCTGGCCCTCACATCAATGGGGAACCTTCTCCTCAGAACTCCTCCCTCCTCCACAAGTCCCAGCGCCGTAAAGTTCTTCCATTTCAAATTCCAAATTGGAAAAACAAGTTTTTTTGGTTGTTTTTTTTTTTTTTTGTTGTTGTTGTTTTTTTTTCTCCAAACTGTGTTTAAAAGTCTCAGCGTGAAGCGTTGTCACCTGCAGGGTTTGAGCAGTGGAAATTCAGGTTTGTCTTTGATCTTATTCTCCTGAGCTCCTCCTTGGAGCAGTGGAGCCACAGAGATGATCCTTGATTTCCATCATTGTGACCGTGTTCACAGGGGTTTTCAGGTGAGGGAAGAGACAAAAATGTTGACTCCATGTTCAGAAGGCTTGATTCATTATTTTATGAAATATATATATATATTACACTAAAACTATACTAAAAAGAATAGAAAGAAAAGTTTCATCTCAGAAGGCTGGCTAAGCTGAGGGTAGAAAGGAAAGAATAGCAAAGGTTTGTGTCTCAGACAGAGAGTCCAAGCCAACTGGGCCGTGGTTGGCCATTAATTGCAAACATCCAAGATGTGCCAACCACAGATGCACCTGTTGCATTCCACAGCAGCAGATAATCAATGTTTACATTTTGTTCCTGAATCTTCTCAGCTTCTCAGGAAGAAAAAAATCCTAAGAAAGGATTTTCATGAACAGATGTCTGCGACACATCATTATCCTCATTTATGGGTGGTTCTGAGGAATGCCATGGAAAGAGCGAGCTCAGTGCCTGGAGGTGGCACTGAGTGCTCTGGGCTGGGGACAGGGTGGGCACAGCTGGCACTCCATGGGCTGGCAGGGCTTTGCCAACCTCAGGGATCCTGGGATTCCGCCTGGGAAAGGATCCTTTGGAAAAGGGGAGATGGATCTGACACACCTTCCCTGGTGGGGAACTGAATCCCATCACTCCTACCAATCCCAAAACCTTCAGTGTCATGAGGGCCCTCTAGGACTCCATGAAACACAGCCCTGGAATGATGGAAAACATCCTGGGATTCACATGGAGCAAGGAAGTTTCAATTTGAAAATCTCCCAGCTGAAAACAAACTGATGAAAATGGGCATTTATCTATACCTCAGACCTTCCAGAGGAATATCAGAGAGAATGGATTCAGAAAATCTCCATTTGAATTGGAATATTTTGGTGTTCAGGGTTAGAATGGAAAGGTCCAACCCAAACACGTGAAGTGCTTAAAGAGATACTTGATATAATGAACTATTTTTGGATGTATTCCTGCTTTCCTTGTGTTAACCAGACTGTAGGAAAACATGGAAGTTGTAAATGGCTGAAGGGGCACAGAGAGATTTCTAAAGTTTCCGTGCAATTTCCATTTTGTTCAAGTCAATTATTTACAAAATGGAGGTATTAAATTGAACAGAAAATGTCCTGTCTGGTCACGTTTCACAGAAAAAGGTGATTTCTTCAAGTCTTTTCTTGTTTGCACCTCTAAAATTACAGAATTTTGACAGAAACAACACCATGACCACTCAATCTTTGCAGGATATTTACTTGTGCTATATTCAAATAGCAAATATAATTCTTTTCTTCACCCTTTTAGACTTCCTAAGGAATTTCTTTCAATTTTTTAGACACAGCACAGACAATTACTTTTGCAACCAGAATCTGCAAAGTTTCTCAGCAGATCTGGGATGCTTAGGGGAAAACTTCCTTATCGCAGAGCAGGATGAATATCAGACTAGAGATGACAAAAACATCTCAATAATTAAAAATAAAAAAATGTAGCTTTTCTTTTGATTTAAGAAGCATGTTCTTCATTTAACTGTTTGTCATGTTCCAAAAAATCCATAAATTGGGAAAAAAGGATGGAGTTTTCAGCATATTCCACATAAATCAAGGAGGACAATTCCCCTCTCCCATGTAGTGCTCTTCCTTTGAACTCTCCTACACCAATCCAGATGCTTGCATTTATGTTTTACTTGTCTAGCATATGGAGTTATTAAGAAGAATGAAAACATTTACTTTTTGTGCTTCCTCTGGATTGAATGTTGTGCTTTATGTCCTTATGCCTGCTGTCATTATTTGTTCTCATCGTTGCCATTTTTACCGATACAGACACTGATAACAAAATCCTCCAGAAAAAAAAAAACAAAAAAAAAAGCTTCAAAATAGACATTTACCAATGAGAATATGAAATGTTGTTTCAATGAGTGTTGAGTTCACCAGAACCCCACCAATCTTCATCAGGTCACTGTAGTAAATGTCATTTGGCCACTTCACTCGCAGCTCGATGTCCTGAAGGAACAAAAGCAGATATTTAGAGACATTTATGGCTCATTCATCACCCCATAATCTGTAGAGAATCCCAGAATGGTTGGGCTGGAAGGGACCTCAAAGCCCACCCAGTGCCAGCCCTGCCATGGCAGGGACACCTCCCACTGTGCCAGGGTGCCCAGGGCACATCTGCTGAGCCTGAGGGGACATCAGCCCTTGGCAGGGGGGCAAAACAGAGTTAGAGGTTTAGAATCAGTTATGGTACAGCAAGAAAATCTTAAAAATTATCAAAAAATCAGTGCTTGAACTTCCCCTTTGGACTCAAGTCCTGCAAGGCTTTTCCTTCTGTCCATGCCATACCAATGCAGCAGCCACGAGCAGTGGGATGATCTGCAGAGTGATGGAATCATGGAATGGGTGGGGTTGGAAGGGACCTCAAAGCCCATCCAGTGCCAGCCCTGCCATGGCAGGGACACCTCCCACTGTCCCAGTGTCCAACCTGGCCTTGGGCACTGCCAGGGATCCAGGGGTGGAATTCCATCCCAGCCCCTGCCCACCCTCTCAGGGAAGGAATTTTCTCCCAACATTCCACCTAAAGCTGTAATTTTTCAGTGTGGAGCCATTCCCTGTGTGCTGTCCCTGCATCCCCTGGCAATTGTCTCTCTCCAGCTTTCCTGGGGCTCCTCCAGGCCCTGCAAGGCCACCCTGAGCTCAGCCCAAAGCTTCTCCTGTGCAGGTGAGCAATGCCAGCTGTGCCAGCCTTTCCTGCCAGCAGAGCTGCTCCATCCCTCTGCCCATCCTGGAGCCTCCTCTGGGCTCTGCAGCAGCTCCAGCTCCTCCCTGGCTGGGGCAGCTCTGCAGCTGGGAAATCACCTGAGGAGAGCAAAGGAGGAGAATTTTCTCTGCCTCTTTGCCACACCCAAAGTGCTGCTGTCGACTGCTCCTCTTAATGAGAATCCACTGAAGTTCTCCACAAATGCTGCAGAAAATGGAACCCTGCCTGAGGAACCTTGCAGGAACTGATGCCCCAGCTTTGAGCTTTTCTATTTTTCAGGTTCTGTGCTGCTTTAGTGTGTGGGTCTGGGTTCACATTCAGGGATGGTGAGCTCTGTGCACAGAGCAGGGACACAAAACAATTCCTGCTCCAGCTGGGCACCAAGGACAAATGAGCCAAATCTCAGCCCAGGAGCACAAACCCCGTGGGCTGGAGAGAGAAAAACAAGCAGGGTGGGACTGCAGGGCTAAAGCTGCAATGGGACAATGAACTGCAAGGTGCAAATGGAGCAGAACTGATCCCAGGGACAGAGCCCGTGCCCGGCCGTGCATTTTGGGGCCATTTTGGTTCATCCTGGGTGCAGCCCTGGCTGGGCTCTGGTGCTGCCCAAGGTGCATCCATGGAGGAGATGCTGTGAATAAATCCCTGCTTTATTCTGGAGCTCTGCCCAGCCTCTGCTCTGGGGCAGCCTGCACAGGGCATCAATCCGTGTCATTTGTAGGATTAGAAATAATAATTATAATAATTCCTGGACCAAAAGGGGCTCCAAGAAGGCTGGAGAGGGACAATTTAAAAGGAATGGAGTGACAGGACACAGGGAATGGTTTTGAACAGATGGAGGTCAGGGTTAGATGGGATTTTGGGAATGAGGAATTGTTCCCTGGCAGGGTGGGCAGGGCTGGGATAGAATTCCACCCCTGGATCCCTGGCAGTGCCCAAGGCCAGGTGGGAGCAGCCTGGGGCAGTGGGAGGTGTCCCTGGCATGGCAGGGGTGGCACTGGGTGATCTTCAAGGTCTTCAATCTGCCTGGGCTCTGGTGCTGCCCAAGGTGCATCCATGGAGGAGATGCTGTGAATAAATCCCTGCTTTATTCTGGAGCTCTGCCCAGCTCTGCTCTGGGGCAGCCTGCACAAGGCATCAGCAGCAGCCAAAGAGACAGTGACATCCCGAATTTCAGAAAGGAAATTCGACAGACAGGAGAAATCCCAGCTCCCAACCACACAAATGGTTCAGAAACGTCCCAAAGCTGTCCCTGCTGGAAACACAAACCAAGCAGTGACAACGTCCCAGCCCCACAGAGCAGCTTTTGTTGAAACCACGGGGCTGGGCTGAACTTTGCACTGGCTACTTGAACACAAACAGAAAGCAAATGTGCTTCCTGCAGCTTGAAATGCTGCCCATGGCTGCTGCATCCCCGGGGGCAAATTAGGGGAGGTGCTCCAGGCGTACAGGAGTCGCATTCCCTCCCGTTGTAGGGGGTGAAATCCCTTTACAGGATGTGTGAAAGCTGCACCTGGGTCCGTGTCTACTTTTCTGACAGATTTAAAGGCCAGGGAGGAGTCCATGACACGTCCACTGACAGGAAATACCACCTGATCTTGCTATCAAAGCATTCTGAGGGAAAGTATCACCAGCTCCTATTCGTTTTGGGAAAGAACTTGGCTCCCTGCACCGGGGGAAGGATTTTAGGGCACTCTGGAGACGGGGGAGGAACGACACAGTGGAATGGTGCTCTCAGTGATAACAAAAGGGGGAAACACACACCTGTGAGACAGCAGACAGTAGCTCTGTGACTGAAGTGACAACAGCAGCAAGAACAGCTGGGGCAGCTGGGTGTTCTCATGGCTGTTGTATTTGTGGGGTGCCCCCGTGAAGAGAGGAATGATGAATCTGATTCCATGTTCTAATTTATTATTTTATCATACTATGTTATATTAAAGAATGCTGTACTAAACTATACTAAAGAATACAGAAAGGATATTTACAGAAGGCTAAAAAGATAATAATGAAAACTCGTGACTCTCTCCAGAGTCCTGACACAGGCTGGCCCCAATTGGCCAAAGAGTGAAAACAACTCACAGCAGAATCCAATGGAACAATCACCTGTGGGTAAACAATCTCCAAACACATTCCAAAGGAGCAAAACACAGGAGAAGCAAATGAGATAAGAATTGTTTTCATTTTCTCTGAGGCTTCTCAGCTTCCCAGGAGAAAAACCCTGGGTGAGGGGATTTTTCAGAAAATGTGAATGCCACACATGGCTTTGCCACGGAGTGGGTTCACCACACAAAATGTCACAAAATACGCTGGAAATGGAGCAATTCTTGTCTTCCCTCACTAGAGAAACATTCTGCTGTTCTCAGAAGGGGAGAGCAAAGCATCCTCTTGATTTAAATCCCATTTGCATCCTCAGCATTAACATCTGATCAAGGGAACTTCCAACGGAGCCCTCAGATCTGCTCTGGGAGGACCCACAGCAAAGGCCTCGGTTACTGCTGGTTCAGCAGGGTCAGTAATTGCTGCCATCATAAAAACAATGAATGGTGATAAACTGAGCCATGGACCTCTTGGAACCAGGATGGGCAGAGGGATGGAGCAGCTCTGCTGGCAGGAAAGGCTGGCACAGCTGGCATTGCTCACCTGCACAGGAGAAGCTTTGGGCTGAGCTCAGGGTGGCCTTGCAGGGCCTGGAGGAGCCCCAGGAAAGCTGGAGAGAGACAATTGCCAGGGGATGCAGGGACAGCACACAGGGAATGGCTCCACACTGAAAAATTACAGGTTTGGATGAGATGGTGGGAAAAAAATCCTTTTTTCCCCAGAGCAGCTGTGGCTGCCCCTGCATCCCTGGCAGTGCCCAAGGCCAGGTTGGACACTGGGACAGTGGGAGGTGTCCCTGCCATGGCAGGGCTGGCACTGGGTGATCTTTCAGATCCCTTCCAACCCCACCCATTCCATGATTCCATCACTCTGCAGATCATCCCACTGCTCGTGGCTGCTGCATTGGTATGGCATGGACAGAAGGAAAAGCCTTGCAGGACTTGAGTCCAAGGGGGAAATTCAAGCACTGATTTTTTGATAATTTTTAAATTTTTCTTGCTGTAACATCATTGATTCTAAACCTCTAACTCTGTTTTACCCCCCTGCCAAGGGCTGATGTCCCCTCAGGTTCAGCAGATCTGCCCTGGGCACAGAAATCTCTTTACTCTCCAAATTCTCAGTACAGCACACACATTATTAATCCACATTTTTCACATCAATATTTGGAACTTCAGTCACTTTCTTCCTCTTGATTGGAATAAAATTTAAAAATGCCACAACACATCAGGGCAGGCACACAGAAGCAAAACCACCTCCATTCTTAATTCAGCTCCTTCCCCAGCCATCCCCATGTTTTATAAAACTAACTCTTGTCCCTTCGTTTTTAACTGGTCAAATTATCCACTCCAGCCAAATGTTTTATATTGCAAATTCTAGCCTGAAGCATTTTGTTTTTGCAGTCAGGTCATGAAGCACTGAATTTAGAAGGGTTTAATAGAAAGGCTGACAGACCCTAAACTCCAGCAAAGCTACTGGGTGCCACTATAATAAAGTTCATGTGTAAATGTGTATAAGTCATTGATTTTCTGTAATATAGGAAACATATGCTTTAGTTAACTACTTCTGTAAAATACCAAAGTTTTATAGTTAGCAAATATTAGGAAATGGTAACATTAAAAAGGAGATATATGAGGTGATAAAGAAGACTGGTTCTTCATTTTAATACTGATGACAGGACACTTGATTCCCTCTCGAGAGCAATTCTCCTCAGTTCTTGCTTTAGAAATCAGTTTTCAACCTTAAACAAGGCTTGGAAAAATCCTTTAAAAGGGATAAAGTGACCACTGAAACAGCCCCAGCAAAAAAGCAGAAAAGGATTTGTCAGTTGTATTCATTTTTCCCTCCTCCTTATTCTCCTTCAGAATCAAAACAAATCAGCTCCATTGTTGGGCAAACAAAATGGACTTTTTCTTTACTGCTGAGGATTGAGGCTTAAGTTTCATAAGATTTAGAGTGAAATGAGTGCAGTGCATTTGATCAGCTCTGTAAAAGAACATTCACTCTCTGGATATTGGATTTCTCCAAACATACCAACAACCAAACATCAGGAATGTTAAGTTTAGGTTCTTTTTAAGAAGTGAATTACGCATTCAGCCATTAGACACAGAAAAGCCACAGCTAAAATCTGAATTTAATGGAGATGGAAGCGGGAATTGTGAGATGAGTTAGGACATACCTCATATCCTGGGATGGATCTGACTGCCTCCACCACTGCCAGGGACACCAGGTGCTGGATAAAAGGAATTCTCTGGCCCAGGTTGGAATGCAGAGGGATGGAGAGGTGCAGAGTGGACAGGGCACAGCCCATGGGGCTGAGCCAAACGTTCCCACCACGACCTGGGCAGGGACAGGAAAAAGGAGAACTTCAACTCAAGAAAAGAATATTTATAAAAAAAGATCACTTTGTGAATGTAGATAACAAAAGATAACTAAAGATGTAGATAACTAAAGAGAAAGATTCAAAGGTATCTATCCAAGAATGTACCACAAGTTCCTTTAATGCAACCAAACCAATTTTCCAAACCAACTGGTTTCCAAACCAATTTTGAAAGAAAAAGGGTTAAAATGCAAAGCTTTTTCTTCAAAAAATACTGGAATTTTTAAAACATTCCCATCCCTGTAAGTGTTCAAGGCCAGGTTGGATGGGGCTCTGAGAGCCTGGTTTGGTGGAAGGTGTGGCAGTGGGTGGAACAAGATGATCTTTAAGGTCCCTCCCAACTCAGGCCATTCTATAATTCTATAATTCTATAATTCTATAATTCTATAATTCTATAATTCTATAATTCTATAATTCTATAATTCTATAATTCTTTAAGGTCCCTCGCAACTCAGGCCATTCTATAATTCTGTAATTCTTTAAGGTCCCTCCCAACTCAGTCCATTCTATAATTCAATAATTCTTTAAGGTCCCTCTGAACTCAGGCCATTCTATAATTCTGTAATTTTTTAAGGTCCCTCCCAACTCAGGCCATTCTATAATTCTGTAATTCTTTAATGTCCCTCTCAACTCAGGCCATTCTGTAATTCTATAATTCTTTAAGGTCCCTCTGAACTCAGGCCATTCTATAATTCTGTAATTCTTTAAGGTCCCTCTGAACTCAGGCCATTCTATAATTCTGTAATTCTTTAAGGTCCCTCTGAACTCAGGCCATTCTATAATTCTGTAATTCTTTAAGGTCCCTCTGAACTCAGGCCATTCTATAATTCTGTAATTCTTTAAGGTCCCTCTGAACTCAGGCCATTCTATAATTCTGTAATTCTTTAAGGTCCCTTCAACTCAGGCCATGCTGTAATTCTATAATTCTTTAAGGTCCCTCTTAACTCAGGCCATTCTATAATTCTGTAATTCTATAATTCTATAATTCTATAATTCTTTAAGGTCCCTCTCAACTCAGGCCATTCTATAATTCTGTAATTTTTTAAGGTCCCTCCCAACTCAGGCCATTCTATAATTCTATAATTCTATAATTCTATAATTCTTTAAGGTCCCTCCCAACTCAGGCCATTCTATAATTCTGTAATTCTTTAAGGTCCCTCGCAACTCAGGCCATTCTGTAATTCAATAATTCTATAATTCTATAATTCTATAATTCTATAATTCTATAATTCTTTAAGGTCCCTCCCAACTCAGGCCATTCTATAATTCTATAATTCTTTAAGGTCCCTCCCAACTCAGGCCATTCTATAATTCTGTAATTCTTTAAGGTCCCTCGCAACTCAGGCCATTCTGTAATTCAATAATTCTATAATTCTATAATTCTATAATTCTATAATTCTGTAATTCTTTAAGGTCCCTCTGAACTCAGGCCATTCTATAATTCTGTAATTCTTTAAGGTCCCTCTGAACTCAGGCCATTCTATAATTCTGTAATTCTTTAAGGTCCCTTCAACTCAGGCCATGCTGTAATTCTATAATTCTTTAAGGTCCCTCTTAACTCAGGCCATTCTATAATTCTGTAATTCTATAATTCTATAATTCTATAATTCTTTAAGGTCCCTCTCAACTCAGGCCATTCTATAATTCTGTAATTTTTTAAGGTCCCTCCCAACTCAGGCCATTCTATAATTCTATAATTCTATAATTCTATAATTCTTTAAGGTCCCTCCCAACTCAGGCCATTCTATAATTCTGTAATTCTTTAAGGTCCCTCGCAACTCAGGCCATTCTGTAATTCAATAATTCTATAATTCTATAATTCTATAATTCTATAATTCTATAATTCTTTAAGGTCCCTCCCAACTCAGGCCATTCTATAATTCTATAATTCTTTAAGGTCCCTCCCAACTCAGGCCATTCTATAATTCTATAATTCTTTAAGGTCCCTTCAACTCAGGCCATGCTGTAATTCTATAATTCTTTAAGGTCTCTTCAACTCAGGCCATGCTGTAATTCTATAATTCTTTAAGGTCCCTTCAACTCAGGCCATGCTGTAATTCTATAATTCTTTAAGGTCCCTCCCAACTCAGGCCATTCTATAATTCATTTCTGAGCTTCTGAAGGACAAGCTGCTGCTCAATTTCCCAGCATGTCCTAAATCCCCTGCTGCCAGGATTTTCCTGGTCTCTGCCGACAGACACATTTTAAAGATCTTGCTTTGTTCAGGCGTAAAAGCATTTCTAAAAATGCTCTGTGTGCACCCAGAAATGCACCCAAACTCTGAACCACCCTGCACTGGAAGCGGGGAACCATCTCCTCGTGGATTTGTGCTCGGAAAAGCTCCCTGGGCCACACACTCTGCTCTGGCAGCAGAATAAATGTGGCTTTCAAAGGAGTGCCAGCATTTTTCCGGGCAGGAAACACGACTTGCTTACATTTATCTGCTCAGGCAGGTCCTTCAGACTCAATCTCAAGGCCCAGCCCTGCTCCAGCTCGGCCAGTTTCAGTTTTCATCTGGAGCTCTGACTTGTGTTACGCTGAGTGTAGCGATGGCAGCTTTTGTGACTGGCAAAACCTTTTTGGCAGGAACCAGGAGACCATTAAATCATTTCTGCAAAAGCCACCAAACATCCTGAAAATGTTTACTTTGGTCTCTTGTTAACTTTTGGGTTTTCAGTTTGAATCCGCAGTTTGAGCAGGAAGAGAAGAGGACAGGCTTATTCTATGGATTATATTATCAAAAATGCTCATAATGCAGCTTAAAATTTCCTATTTTGTGTATTTAATACACATTTATGAGTAAAACAAGGAGATTTACTCACCTTTCCCTTGTGTTTGTCGAACAGCCACTGCTATTAAACCCATCTCCTCAGGCAAGTCGAACATTAACCTGCCAATTAGGGAAAAAACCAAAAACCCCACATGCTTATCAGCTGCAACACTGAGCTACATTCATGAAAATCAAGGCTTAAATATCAGGTAATATTTTATGTTAACGTTGCACCACCATTATTTCAGTTAACATTTAATCCTGATCCAAACCCATTAGAATGTTAAAAAATGATTGGCTGAAAAGCGATAATGTAAAATATCATTTTATCTGAAATAAGTCAGAGCTACAGTTCATTTCAGTTCTGATAACCCAGGTTTTGTATTTCTTCGCTTCTTCCTCAAGTGCTCATTTTTTGGGTGTCCCTATCCTCAGCAAGTGACAACCAGCAATTCCAAACATTTGTTTCTACTTACAGCGAATTTTTGTTCATACTACAAAATATAAGAGCAGCAGTTTCTGATTATTTAGAAAACCAATATGGTGGCAATAAAGCCGTTTAAAAGATACACTATCCCCTGAGAACTAATTATGATTTAACTACAGTAAATAAATCTACACCTTCTGAGAGCTCTAGAGAACACTGGCTTATTTTAGCCTTGTGTTCTGCTTTTAAAATAGTTTCACTTAAAAGAATACTAACTTTCCTCTGGGGATAAGTAGAAAGTGCACTTTAACACCACCAAATGAGTCAATGCTACACTTAAAATAAAATAAAAAAATTAAAAAAAAAAGAAAAAGAAACCCTACTGTGAGAACTTTGTTCAAGCTACTTTGAAACAGATCTGAACTGCACCACGATCCTCCTCCATTTCACATTTTCAGGGTTATTCCAGAGATAAAACATATTCAAGATGTTGCCCGTGAGCTAAGCCCAAAAAGGGATGTCTAGCCCACAAATCTGCTACTCCCACAGGCACAAACCATGTTGTTCATTCCTATAAAAGCAATCTTGTCTCAGGGGTAAGGGCAGCCCAAACCAGAGCAAAAAGCACCACTCACAATGATTTCCTGTGAGAAATGCAATTGGAAAGAATTTCCAAAATTTGACGGAAAGTTTACGTATTGTTGTATATTTGTAATACTGAGAGAAGGTGTAAATAAGATTTAAAATATGGTTTTGTAAAATGGTTAGGTATTTTAGAGAATTAGAACCGTGAAAGATGTATTGTAGTAAGGCTATGTAAGGAAAAAATACAGGTAATTGGTGTTAGAAGTAACAGTAGTATTGTGTGGTAAAAGTTAGTAAGTTTAAATACATAATAGTTATAAGTTTAATTAAAAACATTTATAAAGTATTGTAATTAAGAAAGAGGTTGGCTTCTGATGGAATGGCACTGAGCTTTACATCTCTTGTATGTCACTATTCGAGACTCATAATAGAATAAAATCTTTTTAAACATCTCTCAGTTGGCTCATCTTTTAACAGCTGAGAAAAGCAACAATTTCCCCTGAATTTCAGAGGGGTTTGGGAGCTGGTTCAAGCTCTGCAGTTGAGGAGGTCCCACAGAGACACAATTCTTGGTGCTGAGATGAGGAACCAAACATTGCTCCTGCTCCACACTGATAACAATGAGACGTCAGCAACTCCTGGGGCTGTGGCAGCACCAGAATGCAAGAAACAAAGAGATTTCAGAGCAGCTTTCAAATGCCTGACTCAATTTAGGTTGGATGTTAGAAAAATGGTTTTTATGGAAAAAGTTATCAAGTTCTGGAATGGCTGCCCGGGGAGGTGGTGGAGTCCCCATGCCTGGGTGTGTTTAACAAAGCCTGGATGTGGCACTGGAGGCCAGGGTTCAGCTGAGGCTGGGTTGGACTCCATGGTCTTGAAGGTCTCTCCCAACCTGGTCATTCTGGGATTCTACTTTCATGGTGATGAGGTTATTGGAATGCCCAAGCAAAGTCTGGATCACAAATGCCTTTGCTAATTAAATCACAGAAATCACAGAAATCTGGAATAGTTTGGGTTGGAAGGGACCTTAAAGATCCTCCAGTTGCACCCCCTGCCATGGGTAGGGACACACAAACCAGCAGGAGCTGGACCAGGCCCCACAATGTTTTCCCCATTATTCCTGAGTCATGGAGATGCCATCAAAGGCCAAGAGCCAGAAAATCTCTTTGCCAGTCACCTTCCATGGAACACACCCTGGGAATTGTCTCCTCTGGACACTGTGGATCACATGCTGAGACGAGGCCCACCCATCTACCACCTTGAGCAGTAAATTTTACCTCTTGACACTAAATCCCAAAATCATCAAGATTAGAAGAGCCCCTCAGGATCACCCAGAGCCATCACCCCAATCCCTGTCCCCAAGGGCCACATCCAGACTGCTCTGGGACAATTCCAGGGACTCCAAACCTCCCTGGGCAGCTCAGCCCATGGCCTGACCACTCTGTGAGGGACAAAAATGTCCCAAAGCTCTACAGAAACCTGAACAGAGACTCTCAAATGTTCCCATCTCACAGAGATCCAGGGGACAGCCAGGAAAAGATCCACCAAAGGAATTTGGGTGAGGATTTTTTGTTCAGTTTCACCGGAACTGTTTTAAAACACCTGAGCCTGCCCTGGTGCCATCTGAGGCCATTTCCTCTCCTCCTTTCCCTGCCCCTCCTGGCAGGAGCTGTGCAGAGCACTGAGGTCCCCCCTGATCCCCCTTTTCTCCAGGCTGAGCATCAGAGAGCTGTGACTGATCCAACTGCCCTAAAGGTTGGATTTTCCCAGAATCCCAGAATCAAGGCTGGGAAAACCTTGGGATCACCCAGTGCCACCCCAGCCCCACCAGCATCACCCCAATCCCTGTCCCTGTCCCCAAGGCCACATCCAGCTCCAAACTCCCCTGACCTTCCTCTCATCCCTTGGACTGTGCAGGAACCTGACCTTTGGCTGGGAGGGACCATCCTGGAGACTCCTCACAGCCCTCAAGGTGCTGAGTCTGGCAGCAGAGCAATTGTGAGCTGGAGCAGCCTCAGTATTTGTTGGGTGGGTGTGCAGGAGCCCTTGGCTTGGATTGCCTGGAATCACCAGGGTGGGAAGGGACCCCCAGGACCACCCAGTGCCACCCCAGCCCCACCAGCACCACCCCAATCCCTGTCCCCAAGGCCACATCCAGACTGCTCGGGGACAATTCAGTGACTCCAAACCTCCCTGGGCAGCTCAGCCCAAGGCCTGACCACTCTGCCAGGGAAATTTTCTGTGCCAGTCTCCAACCTGAGCCTGCTCTGGTGCCATCTGAGGCCATTTCCTCTCCTCCTTTCTCTTTCCCCAACCCTCCCTCACTGCCCCTCCTGCACTGAGCTCCCCCTGATCCCCTTTTCTCCAGGCTGAGCCCCCCCAGCTCCCTCAGCTGCTCCTCCCAGGATTTGTTTTCCAGATCCTTCCCTTCCCTGGACACACTCCAGCCCCTCAGGGGGAAAATCCCCCCAAAGCTCAGGAGGTTTCATCCCTGTCTTCTGGGAGCAGCCTGATTACGACACCAAGCCCACGCTTTTGCAACATAAAATTCCAATTTAAACTTGGACACACGGTCAGGAGGAAATTACAGGCTTTGTTGAAACACACGGATTTCTGCTGCTCCTCCATTCATGTATCTGGTTTTAAATAATGAAAAAAAATCAAAATAAAAATCATGTGCTGGCCATGAGGGGAGGGAGGAAAATAAACAGAGCAGGAAAAAAGCTAATTAGGAATGCAAAACACAGGCTTCTGCAGCAAAGAGATACAATTAGGAGAAGGGATGATGCAGACTTGGCAGCAGGTAGCAACTTATTACATGGACAGGCTGAGGCTGGACTTCCAAGGGTCACAAAGAAATACTTTAAAGGACACAACATGGGGAAGTTGTTCATTCCCACACTGATGCACCCAGAGACACACAGACTGATTTTTTTACTACTTCCTGAGATTGTGCTGGAATTAACATGAAGGCAATGATAATAAAATTCTCCACACAGCCTCCCTCAGCTTCAGAGCTCTGAGCGTGGTGTGTCCTTGTTGGTTTGGTGGGGTTTTTTTTCTTCTCTGGGAGAAACAAGTTGGATTTTCCTTACCAGAAAGATTAACTGTACGTGCACTTTTTTACATATTGACTTCCCTTCTTCTCTTTCAACTTAATCAGTTGCAGACTTAACAATTTCATTTTTCTGCAGAGTGGCTTCATCACAGTGCTCACCACATTTCCCCCCTTTCCATGAAATATTTTCCTTCAAGAAATTATCTTATTTTTTTTCTTTTTTTATGCTCTTTAACCATCATGCTCTGGGTATTAATTCCAAAAACCAGAATGAGATATAAGATTATGGCAACATGAAAATAAATTTAACCATCAGGAAGAATATCAGATGACATCTATACGATCATAGAAGATGATACTGAAATTTTATGTAAACTTTTCTTTTTTTTGAGCAATTTTGTGGTAATTTCCAAAATGTGAGCAAGGCACTTTTGGCATTCAGCTGAAATAGCGAGAGGTTCTAGCAGAGTTTTTATACAAATACCCTCCTCCCCACCCTGCAGTGCATATTATGAGTGCTGACAAGAGTAATAAACAATATTTAATTATTTTACAGAAATTCCAAGTGTAGGGAGGACTCTCCTGCCAACACCACCACTTTTCATCCTACATGAACATAAAATGGGAACTGAAACCCCCCAAAACCACGTTTGCCTCATGTTAACAGCTATAAATTTCATTGATGTTGTGGGTTTAAGGTTGAAACTCCCATGAAAGCATCCTGCTGTGTTACAGTATTGCAGAGGCATTACCACAGCCAGCAGAGCATTCCAGATGTTCAAATACCTGGGCACAAGAGTTATGGGCACATTTTGCCCCTTCCCTTCGAGCTCCTTGCCTGGAAATCTCACTCTCAAAGAGGTTGTTTATGGAGGATTGTAAAAGCAACACAAACAAACAAAAAAAACCCCAAAACCCCAAAACAAAAACAAAAACAAAAAAACCCGCAACAAACCCATCAAAAACCCCAAACCCTTTCAATTTTAGTCAAATCAATGAATTCCAGAATTATTATTTAGGTTGGTGGGCCACACTTGGAGGAGAACACACCATGAATGAGAGTGGGTTTGGATTAGATATTGAGAAATAAAATTTTTCTGGGAAGGTGGGGAGGCCCTGGAAAGAATTCCCAGAGCAGCTGTGGCTGCCCCTGGATCCCTGAAGTGCCCAAGGCCAGGCTGGAGCAGCCTGGGACAATGGAAAGTGTCCCTGCCTCATGCCACGGATAAAATTGGACAATTTTTGATGTCCCTTCCAACCCAAACCATTCTGTGATTCTACCAAATATAAAATAAATGCTGTTATTGACCCCAAAGCAGCAGTTTCTGTGAGTGACACCACGCTGGGAATTGCTAAAAGCCACCAAATCAGGAAATGTGGGAAAGTTTTGAGGACGAACAAACCCTGCATTCAGTTTATTCGGGCACCTGGTAGATGGGATTTTATGGGTGACATCTCTGAAGGGCAAAGGAGCTCAAAAGATCCGATCTTTAAAAATTCCACCCACAAAATAACCCTGTGACAATCCTGAGGAAAAGCAGGATGTGAACAGAGGCTGCTTTGGCTAAAAAATGGAATCCAAGAGGGTAAAGAATGTCCAAAAAAAGATGGAAGCAAGGAGGAATGCTACAAAGGAGAAATGTAGAAATATGGTCCAGAGAATGGAAAGCTCAATTATATTAGAGACTGGGGGGGGGGGGGGGGGGGGAAATGGCAACAAGAACTTCTACTGGAATGTGATAAAAAATAAAAATTAAAAAAAATAAGAAAAATAAATAAAAGGAAGGAAAATGTGGGGTCTCAGCTGACTGAGGCCAAACCACAGTGGATACACCTCAGGCTGAGCTACTCAAGGAATTTTTTTTGTCCAGCTCTTCACCAACAAAGTCCTCCAGGACTTCACACAGGGTTCAGGGAGAAGAGGAAGCAGCAGCAGCAGTAGAGAAGAATTGATCTCATAAATCCCTTGGGAAATGCTGGCTCAGTCAGGTCGGTGAGGGCACATCCAGCTCTCCCATCCTCATGGTCAGGAACATCAGGGTGGTCCCAGATGGAGAGGGAAATCATCTCCACCCCTGTGTCCAAGGCAAGCCTTGGGCAGAACGGGTCTGGATTCTGGGATTGAAATCCTGGTTTGGGGTCCAGCTGTGGGCTGGACACAAGTGCAGACCCTCGGGGGGTTCTCCAGGCCTTGTCCCATTTAATGTCTTCAGAAGTTTAAGAAGAGGTGAAGGAAAGGAGGGAATCCAGGAGGAAATGGCACACACGTCCAGCCAGCTTGTGAGTAACACCGAGCTGAGGGGATAACCAAATTCTGGAATGGGATGTGGAGTTTTTCCAGCCCTGACTGGGAAAAGCCTTCATCGAGCTGGTCAGAATTCATTGTTCACTCTGCTTAAAAAAAAGAGTTTGGAATAGAAACCCTCAGGGATTCCTGACTCCAGAAAATGAACAGAAACTTGGCATCTCTGGTGTTTCCAGCAGACATTTAGGTTTGGATGAAATCAGTCAGAAATTGGCCATTGTAAGTGTTAAATCAGTGATTTAACAGAAATTAGCCATTGTAACTGTTAAATCAGTGATTTAAGATAAATTAGCCATTGTAACTGTTAAATCTGTGATTTAACAGAAATTAGCCATTGTAACTGTTAAATCAGTGATTTAAGATAAATTAGCCATTGTAAATGTTAAATCGGTGATTTAACAGAAATTAGCCATTGCAATTATGAAATCAGCAAGTCAACAGAAATTAGCCATTGTAACTATTAAATCAGTGATTTAAGATAAATTAGCCATTGTAAATGTTAAATCAGTGATTTAACAGAAATTAGCCACTGTAACTGTTAAATCAGTGATTTAACAGAAATTACTCATTATAACCGTTAAATCAGTGATTTAACAGAAATTAGCCATTGTAGTTGTGAAATCAGTGATTTAAGAGAAATCAGCCATTGTAACTGTTAAATCAGTGATTTAAAAGAAATGAGCCATTGTAATTGTTAATCAGTGATTTAACAGAAATTAGCCATTGTAACAGTTAAAATTTAATTGAAATTAGCCATTGTAATTGTTAATCAGTGATTTAATAGAAATTACCCATTGTAACAGTTAAAATTTAATTGAAATTAGCCATTGTAATTGTTAACCAGTGATTTAATAGAAATCACCCATTGTAACATTTAAAATTTAATTGAAATTAGCCATTTTAATTGTTAACCAGTGATTTAATAGAAATTACCCATTGTAACAGTTAAAATTTAATTGAAATTAGTCATTTTAATTGTTAACCAGTGATTTAATAGAAATTACCCATTGTAACAGTTAAAATTTAATTGAAATTAGCCATTTTAATTGTTAACCAGTGATTTAATAGAAATTACCCATTGTAACAGTTAAAATTTAATTGAAATTAGCCATTTTAATTGCTAACCAGTGATTTAATAGAAATCACCCATTGTAACAGTTAAAATTTAATTGAAATTAGCCATTTTAATTGTTAACCAGTGATTTAATAGAAATTACCCATTGTAACAGTTAAAATTTAATTGAAATTAGCCATTGTAATTGTTAACCAGTGATTTAATAGAGATCACCCATTGTAACAGTTAAAATTTAATTGAAATTAGCCATTTTAATTGCTAACCAGTGATTTAATAGAAATCACCCATTGTAACAGTTAAAATTTAATTGAAATTAGCCATTTTAATTGTTAACCAGTGATTTAATAGAAATTACCCATTGTAACAGTTAAAATTTAATTGAAATTAGCCATTGTAATTGTTAACCAGTGATTTAATAGAAATCACCCATTGTAACAGTTAAAATTTAATTGAAATTAGCCATTTTAATTGCTAACCAGTGATTTAATAGAAATCACCCATTGTAACAGTTAAAATTTAATTGAAATTAGCCATTTTAATTGTTAACCAGTGATTTAATAGAAATTACCCATTGTAACAGTTAAAATTTAATTGAAATTAGCCATTGTAATTGTTAACCAGTGATTTAATAGAAATCACCCATTGTAACAGTTAAAATTTAATTGAAATTAGCCATTTTAATTGCTAATCAGTGATTTAATAGAAATTACCCATTGTAACAGTTAAAATTTAATTGAAATTAGCCATTGTAATTGTTAACCAGTGATTTAATAGAAATTACCCATTGTAACAGTTAAAATTTAATTGAAATTAGCCATTTTAATTGCTAATCAGTGATTTAATAGAAATTACCCATTGTAACAGTTAAAATTTAATTGAAATTAGCCATTTTAATTGCTAACCAGTGATTTAATAGAAATCACCCATTGTAACAGTTAAAATTTAATTGAAATTAGCCATTTTAATTGTTAACCAGTGATTTAATAGAAATCACCCATTGTAACAGTTAAAATTTAATTGAAATTAGCCATTGTAATTGTTAACCAGTGATTTAATAGAGATCACCCATTGTAACAGTTAAAATTTAATTGAAATTAGCCATTTTAATTGCTAACCAGTGATTTAATAGAAATCACCCATTGTAACAGTTAAAATTTAATTGAAATTAGCCATTGTAATTGCTAACCAGTGATTTAATAGAAATCACCCATTGTAACAGTTAAAATTTAATTGAAATTAGCCATTGTAATTGTTAACCAGTGATTTAATAGAAATCACCCATTGTAACAGTTAAAATTTAATTGAAATTAGCCATTTTAATTGTTAACCAGTGATTTAATAGAAATTACCCATTGTAACAGTTAAAATTTAATTGAAATTAGCCATTGTAATTGTTAACCAGTGATTTAATAGAAATCACCCATTGTAACAGTTAAAATTTAATTGAAATTAGCCATTTTAATTGCTAACCAGTGATTTAATAGAAATCACCCATTGTAACAGTTAAAATTTAATTGAAATTAGCCATTGTAATTGTTAACCAGTGATTTAATAGAAATCACCCATTGTAACAGTTAAAATTTAATTGAAATTAGCCATTTTAATTGCTAATCAGTGATTTAATAGAAATTACCCACTGTAACAGTTAAAATTTAATTGAAATTAGCCATTGTAATTGTTAACCAGTGATTTAATAGAAATCACCCATTGTAACAGTTAAAATTTAATTGAAATTAGCCATTTTAATTGCTAACCAGTGATTTAATAGAAATCACCCATTGTAACAGTTAAAATTTAATTGAAATTAGCCATTGTAATTGTTAACCAGTGATTTAATAGAGATCACCCATTGTAACAGTTAAAATTTAATTGAAATTAGCCATTTTAATTGCTAACCAGTGATTTAATAGAAATCACCCATTGTAACAGTTAAAATTTAATTGAAATTAGCCATTGTAATTGCTAACCAGTGATTTAATAGAAATCACCCATTGTAACAGTTAAAATTTAATTGAAATTAGCCATTGTAATTGCTAACCAGTGATTTAATAGAAATCACCCATTGTAACAGTTAAAATTTAATTGAAATTAGCCATTTTAATTGCTAACCAGTGATTTAATAGAAATTACCCATTGTAACAGTTAAAATTTAATTGAAATTAGCCATTGTAATTGTTAACCAGTGATTTAATAGAAATCACCCATTGTAACAGTTAAAATTTAATTGAAATTAGCCATTTTAATTGTTAACCAGTGATTTAATAGAAATTACCCATTGTAACAGTTAAAATTTAATTGAAATTAGCCATTGTAATTGTTAACCAGTGATTTAATAGAAATCACCCATTGTAACAGTTAAAATTTAATTGAAATTAGCCATTTTAATTGCTAATCAGTGATTTAATAGAAATTACCCACTGTAACAGTTAAAATTTAATTGAAATTAGCCATTGTAATTGTTAACCAGTGATTTAATAGAAATCACCCATTGTAACAGTTAAAATTTAATTGAAATTAGCCATTTTAATTGCTAACCAGTGATTTAATAGAAATCACCCATTGTAACAGTTAAAATTTAATTGAAATTAGCCATTGTAATTGTTAACCAGTGACTTAGTAGAAATTACCCATTGGAACTGAAATCAGTGATTTAGCCCCAGTGGTGGTCCCTGGAATCCCATCTCCCAGGCAGGATCCTGGAGCCATTTGCCCTCAATATTTACATTTCCCCGTCCTCCACTTTCCATGAGGCATTTTCCACCCAACCAGGTGCTCCCAGAGGATGGACTCCCCCAGCTGAGACAGGGAGAACACCTCAGCTGTTAATCCAGCTCAGGAGGATTTAAATGGCAGAAATCTCACTTAAAACTGTGCCTAAATCCAGCAAGAAAAAAAAAAAACAAACAAACAAAAAAAACATTTACCAGAATGTAAACGACATGAATGCGCTCTTCTGTTCTAACGCAAAAATGCAAAAATTCACTGCTCCTTTCACTTTTCTGGTGCGTTCCCCCACAGCAAATTTAGCACAGAAAGGGCCATTTAATGTCAAATTCTCCTTGAACTCCTCGGATACACCAAAGTCCTGCCCCAGTGAGGAAAAGCATTAAAGGGATTACAATATCCCAGCCGTGGGGAAAGCTGAAAAAGCTCTGCAGCCTTGCACAGCTGGTTCCTTGTTCCCTCAAGAAACGCTACAAAAAGAAGATTGTCCTGAGCCAGACAGGGCATTTCCAGCGAGGAACATTCTCCTGAGGGGATGACGAGGGTCAGGAGCTCGCAGAGCCCTTGGTAAATCCTCCAGCAGGGCAATAATAACAATTCAGCTCCAGGGAAAATGCAGCATGAGGAGGGCTGGGAGCTGGGCAAAGCCACCTGAGATGTTTTTCAGCTCCCCAGAAATGAAAATTGCTGTTGGCAAGGGGGAACCAGCAGCAAAAGATGCCAGGGGAGAGAAGGGAAGCCTAAACCACCTAAATCACCTTTTTTTTTACCACCCATGTGCTCATGCTTGGTTGAAATGATGGTATTATAAATTGGGAATGGTTCATGCTTTGCTGGTGGAACTGCTTTGAGAATCAAGGCCTGCTGCACAGAACTCTACCATGAAATCCTCATTTTTTTCCTCTGCTCGCTGCATTTTTCAGCTGGTAGCTTTCTTGTCTATTTTTACACCTGCTATTTTGTAATTAGTCCTTTGTCTATGTTTATTGGCTTTTCCTCTTGAAAAAGAGAATTTTAAAACACAGCACCATACAGGCAGAGGTGTCAGGAAACATACCCAAATAAGAAAGGACTGCAAAAAATTAGGTCTGCCAACAAAATGCCACTAAAATTTGAAACCTGGGTTCAGACACACTGGTCATGTTCCAAAACTGCAAACTTAAAGAACTTCTTTATTCAGTAAATCAGTTTCTCTGTGAATATCATCAAGACCACAAAGTTACAGCAAAGGAGATGTGAGGAGAGTTTAGGAGTTCCTTTCAATTTTTAATTTGAAAAGCAAAAACTTGTCCTGTTTTGAACAATTTATTTCATTTTTTCCCATCTATTAAGTAATCTTTTCAATCCATAACCTTTCTTGGAAAAGCTACGTGAAGCCAAAAGTGAACATGGGACAAATGGGAATGAAACAGATTTTGTCAGGAAATAGAACCTAAGTTCTAAGTGCTAAGATTTAAGAAACAGAAGATTTACCAGGATGCAGTGAAATATATTTATCATAACATGGTAAGAGTAGGATCTTCAGGCTAAAATAAAATTTATAAACACCTTGATCAAAGCCAGATCCAGCCGTTCTTGTCTGAGGCCAAACCCAGCACAAACAGAACTGCCCCGTGGAAAATATTTCTGTGTCTGCTCTGGGGTGCCCTGACGCCCAGGGCAGCACCAACTCTGACCCTCATCCATGGAGAAAGTTTCCCAGACTTCAAGATAGACTGGAATCCACCAAACTATGAAATAGATTATAGAGAGCAGTGTATCACTCGGTGAGAAATTGAGGTTTTGGGGTTTTTAGTGTGTTGTGGATGGAAGCAAGATGGAGGGCACAGGGTGTTGTCCTGGGTTTCGTCTTCATGCTGATTCTTCCTTCTCCTTCTCCACGGGTTTGGGTGGCATTTTGTAACTGGGCAGAAAAGTCCCCATTGCAGCTCTTTGGGATCAGTTATTGGGTTAAAAGGGAAAATAATCCAGGTGTCAGTTCCTAATGGGATAGTTCAGTCCTAAAAGCCCTTGGAACCAGAGATTGTTTGGCCATTTTGTGCCTTCTGATGAAAAGCTGCAGAACTCACAGCAGTGAGACTGTTTTACTGATAACAGATAATAAACACCTGAGTGTGAACATGAAACACCATCTCAAGTGCCTTCAATCCAGACCCAGAGAAACCCACAACTGGCACTGCCACAGCCCAAAACCCCACAGTGAGGGGGAAATTGTGCCCCTGTGCCCCTCAGGAGATTTCCCAGCTGCAGAGCTGCCCCAGCCAGGGAGGAGCTGGAGCTGCTGCAGAGCCCAGAGGAGGCTCCAGGATGGGCAGAGGGATGGAGCAGCTCTGCTGGCAGGAAAGGCTGGCACAGCTGGCATTGCTCACCTGCACAGGAGAAGCTTTGGGCTGAGCTCAGGGTGGCCTTGCAGGGCCTGGAGGAGCCCCAGGAAAGCTGGAGAGAGACAATTGCCAGGGGATGCAGGGACAGCACACAGGGAATGGCTTCAAGCTGAAGGAAGGCCTACTGATAGAAGGAAGGCCTATATTGGATATTAGGAAGGAATTGTTCCCTGTGAGGCAAGTGAGGTGCTGGGATGGAATTCCCAGAAAAGCTGGGGCTGCCCCTGGATCCCTGGCAGTGCCCAAGGCCAGGCTGGACACTGGGGACAGAGGGAGGTGTCCCTGCCATGGCAGGGGTGGCACTGGGTGAGTTTCAGGATATTCCTGTGCTGGCAGGAAAGGCTGGCACAGCTGGCATTGCTCACCTGCACAGGAGAAGCTTTGGGCTGAGCTCAGGGTGGCCTTGCAGGGCCTGGAGGAGCCCCAGGAAAGCTGGAGAGAGACAATTGCCAGGGGATGCAGGGACAGCACACAGGGAATGGCTCCACACTGAAAAATTACAGCTTTAGGTGGGATGGGAGGGAAAATTCCTTCCCTGGCAGGGTGGGGAGGCCTTGGAATAGAATTCCCAGAGCAGCTGTGGCTGCCCCTGCATCCCTGGCAGTGCCCAAGGCCAGGCTGGACACTGGGGCTGGAGCAGCCTGGGACAGTGGGAGGTGTCCCTGCACTGGGGAGGCAGAGAGCAGGGGCTGGGAATAGAGCTCCAGAATAAAGCAGGGATTTATTCACAGCATCTCCTCCATGGATGCACCTTGGGCAGCACCAGAGCCCAGCCAGGGCTGCACCCAGGATGAACCAAAATGGCCCCAAAATGCACGGCCGGGCACGGGCTCTGTCCCTGGGATCAGTTCTGCTCCATTTGCACCTTGCAGTTCATTGTCCCATTGCAGCTTTAGCCCTGCAGTCCCACCCTGCTTGTTTTTCTCTCTCCAGCCCACGGGGTTTGTGCTCCTGGGCTGAGATTTGGCTCATTTGTCCTTGGTGCCCAGCTGGAGCAGGAATTGTTTTGTCTCCCTGCTCTGTGCACAGAGCTCAGCATCCCTGAATGTGAACCCAGAGCCACACACTAAAGCAGCACAGAACCTGAAAAACAGAAAAGCTCAAACCTGAGGCAGAGTTTGTGGTAGGAACAGCATTTTGGGGCTTTTTGCTATAAAATCCACCCTCAGGATTCCTCAGAGACAATGTGGATCCATCCATCCATCCATGGTCAGGGAGCCCTGCACAATGCAGATCCCGCCAGCCTTCATCAGGGCTCTGCTCTTGGTGTGCTCTTGGCTCACCATCCCATGATATGAAGCCCAGCCCCACACACTGAAGCAGCTCAGAATGTGAAAATAATAAAAACTCAAACCTGAGGTGTCAATGGCAGGGCTGGCACTGGGTGACTTTGAAAGTCTCTCCCAACCCAACCCATTCCGTCATTCTGAGATGCTTTAAAAATGCTCAAATTTGGTCACTTTCAGATAAAATCTCAACACAAGCCCAATGCAGCAGAGCAGGAAACACTCCAGGAAAACAACAAATCCATTTTGAATCAGCACAGGATTCACTCATTCGCCGTGAGGCATCGCAAACACGAGGATCCCAAAGTAACCCAGTGTGGAAATGAATTCATCCGATATTCCTCATTATCCCTTATCTATCAGCTCTTTAAAAAATAGTAATAATTCTTTTCAGATTTAAATTAATTTTTTTCATTTATCTTATTATTATTAAAAGTTTCATCAATACTTAAAATCAGAGAAGGAACTGTGAAAGACCTAAAAAATTAGTAATAATAATTATTTTCCTCATTTAAATGAATTTTTTCATTTATCTTATTATTATTAAAAGTTTCATCAATACTTAAAGTCACAGAAGGAACTGTGAAAGACCTAAAAAATTAGTAATAATAATTATTTTCCTCGTTTAAATTAATTTCTTTCATTTATTTTATTATTATTAAAAGTTTCATCAATACTTAAAATCAGAGAAGGAACTGTGAAAGACCTAAAAAATTAGTAATAATAATTATTTTCCTCGTTTAAATTAATTTCTTTCATTTATTTTATTATTATTAAAAGTTTCATCAATACTTAAAATCAGAGAAGGAACTGTGAAAGATCTAAAAAACTAGCAATAACAATCATTTTAATTATTTAATTTTCCTTTATCTTCTTCTTATTATTAAAAGTTTCATAAATACTTAAAGTCACAGAAGGAACTGTGAAAGACCTAAAAAATTAGTAATAATAATTATTTTCCTCATTTAAATGAATTTTTTCATTTATCTTATTATTATTAAAAGTTTCATCAATACTTAAAGTCACAGAAGGAACTGTGAAAGACCTAAAAAATTAGTAATAATAATTATTTTCCTCATTTAAATGAATTTTTTCATTTATCTTATTATTATTAAAAGTTTCATCAATACTTAAAGTCACAGAAGGAACTGTGAAAGACCTAAAAAATTAGTAATAATAATTATTTTCCTCATTTAAATGAATTTTTTCATTTATCTTATTATTATTAAAAGTTTCATCAATACTTAAAGTCACAGAAGGAACTGTGAAAGACCTAAAAAATTAGTAATAATAATTATTTTCCTTGTTTAAATTAATTTCTTTCATTTATTTTATTATTATTAAAAGTTTCATCAATACTTAAAGTCACAGAAGGAACTGTGAAAGACCTAAAAAATTAGTAATAATAATTATTTTCCTCGTTTAAATTAATTTCTTTCATTTATTTTATTATTATTAAAAGTTTCATCAATACTTAAAATCAGAGAAGGAACTGTGAAAGACCTAAAAAACTAGCAATAACAATCATTTTAATTATTTAATTTTCCTTTATCTTCTTCTTATTATTAAAAGTTTCATAAATACTTAAAGTCACAGAAGGAACTGTGAAAGACCTAAAAAATTAGTAATAATAATTATTTTCCTCATTTAAATGAATATTTTTCATTTATCTTATTATTATTAAAAGTTTCATCAACACTTAAAATCAGAGAAGGAACTGTGAAAGACTTAAAATATTAGTAATAATTATTTTCATCATTTAATCTTTTTCCTTTATTATTATTGTTTCATCAATACTTAAAATCACAGAAGGAACTGTGAAAGACCTCAACAATTAGTAATAATTATTTTCCTAATTTAGATTAATTTTTCCTTTATATTATTAATATTATTAAAAGTTTCATCAATATTTAAAACCACAGAAGGAACTGTGAAACATCTCAAAAATTAGTAATAATTATTTCACTTATTTATATTAATTTTTTCCTCTATCTTATTATTATTAAAAGTTTCATCAATACTTAAAGTCACAGAAGGAACTGTGAAAGACCTTAAAAATTAGTAATAATAATTATTTTCCTCATTTAAATTAATTTTTTTCCTTTATTTTATTATTATTATTAAAGTTTCATTAATACTTAAAATCACAAAAGGAACTGTGAAAGATGAAAAATTAATAACAATTATCTTCCTCATTTAAATAAGTATTTTTTCCTTTATCTTCTTATTATTATTAAAAGTTTCATCAACACTTAAAATCACAGAAGGAACTGTGAAAGACATCAAAAATTAGTAATAATAATTATTTTCCTAATTTAACTTCTTTATTATTATTATTATTACTATTATTATTATTATTACTATTATTATTAGTGTCATCAATACTTAGTCACAGAAGGATCTGTGAAAGACCTAAAAAATTAATAATAATAGTAATAATAGTATTATTATTATTAATAATAATAATAATAATAATAAAAGTTTCATCAATACTTAAATCACAGAAGGAACTATTGAAAGACCCAAAAAATCAGTTATTTTCCTTATTTAAATTAATATTTTCTTTTATATTTTTATTATTTAAGGTTTCATTAATACTTGGAAGAAACTGTGAAAGACCTAAAAATTGCTAATAACAATTCTTTCACTTATTTAAATTAATCGTTTTTCCCTTTATCTTATCATTATTTAAAGTTTCATCAATACTTAAAATCACAGAAGGAACTGTGAAATATCTAAAAAATTAGAAATAATGATTATTTTCCTCATTTAAATTAATAGTTTTCCTTCATCTTATTAGTATTAAAAGGTTCATCGATACTTCAAATCACAGAAGGAACTGTGAAAGACCTAACAAATTACTAATAACAATTATTTCCTCATTGAAATTAATATTTTTTCCTTTATCTCATGAAAAGTGTAATCAGTACTTAAAATCACAGAAGAAATTGCGAAAGACCTTAAAAATTAGTAATAATTTTTCCTTATTTAATTTAATTTTCTTCCATCATCATCATCATCATCATCATCATAATTATTATTATTATTATTATTATTATTATTATTATTATTTCATCAATACTTAAAATCACAGAAGGAACTGTGAAAGACCTCAAAAATTAGTAATAATAATTATTTTCCTCATTTCAATTATTTTTTCCTTTATGTTTTTATTATTATTAAAAGCTTTATGTTTTTATTATTATTAAAAGCGTCATCAATACTTAAAATCAGAGAAGGAACTGTGAAAGACATAAAACATTAGTAATAATAATTATTTTCCTAATTTAACTTCTTTATTATTATTATTATTATTATTATTATTATTGTCATCAATACTTAGTCACAGAAGGATCTGTGAAAGACTTAAAAAATTAATAATAACAGTAATAATAGTAATAATAGTAGTAGTAGTAATAATAATAATTATAATTATAATAATTATATTATTATTATTATTATTATTATTAATAATAATAATAATAATAATAATAATAATAATAGTAGTAATAATATTATCATCAATACTTAGTCACAGAAGGATCTGTGAAAGACCTAAAAACTTAATAATGATAATAATGACAATAATGATAATAATGATGATGATGATGATGATGACGACGATAATAATAATAATAATAAAATTAATAAATAAATAATAATAATTAATATTACTATTACTATTTTATTGATATTGATATTATTTTCATCAATACTTTAAATCACAGAAGTAATTTATCCTTAGGAGATCTCCCTAAAACATTTGATTTTTTTTCCATTATTTAATTTCTTTTATTTTCTGCCTGCTGCATCCACTGTGCTCAGAATTCAGGCTCTGGGCGCAGCAAATTCCCACTTTTCTTCATCCAACGCTAAATGAGAAATAATTTGAATTATTCTCCTCTTTCTGAAGGCACACACAACAGTTTTCCTGCACTAAAATTAAACTCAGCGCCATTTCCCGCTGCCACTTCCCGTCAATCAACCCAACTCTCTTTCCGAAAAATCAAAGATAAAACTTCAAGATTAAAATTTCAGCCAAATTTCTCCATTACCGTCCCAAGCGCGCGAGCCTCAATGTCCAAATTCTCATCTCGCCCCATTTAATGGAAAAATTTAATTCGTTTCACGAACAAATTCATTGAAAAATTGCGAATTCCATTGAGAGATACACGCAGAAGGCCCGAGAAGCGCGAAGGGAAATGTGGGATCTCAGCACCTCAGGATGGAGGTGCAGAGTGACCGAGAGCACCCTTGGGGGACTCGGAGGTCCTGGGATGTTGCCAGAAGTGTCTGGTGGCTGCACTTTGATCCTGCACGGGAGACGACGCCTGTGTGAGGATGGGAGGATTTCACTGGGTGAATGGTGAAGGGATAAGTTAATTAGAGTGTAAAACACAGGGTTTAGGATTTTGGTACAGGGGGGTCTAAAGAAGTAAGATGGAGGAATTGGGGCGTGTCCTGTCCTTCTTCTTCTTCTTCTTGGCCTCCATCTTCTGTGGTGATGGTGGCACTTTGGGATTGGTTCTTACTAGAAGTGCACCGGTTAATAAGGGTAGAAGGTATTGGGGAGAAATGATAAATATTGTACACGTAACTTCGGGTATAAAGATAAGTGACCGCCCAGGGGCTTGCAGAGTGTGCCCATGGCTGACTTGCTGTGCAGACCTCTGTCAGGCTGAAAGAAAATCTTTTAGATAAACAATTAATAAACACCGAGACCAAGACAAGATCAGAAGTCTCTCCTCGTCCTTTGAAGCGTCGGCTCTTCAAGGCCATCCCTGGGCCTTTCCAGAACACCTAAACAGCTCACAGAAAACCTTACAGGTAAACGCTGGTGGAATTCTGATTTTTGGTACGGTACAAACAGCCCTGAGGTGTTGCTGGACACTGCACTTGGCATCCAAGCAAATCTTCCTCAATTTCTTCCAATTGTGGCTCCAGAATTTGGCAGCTGAAGCTCAGTCATTTCACTTGCTTGGCTTTTTTCCCATTAAGAATGGCGATGCACGGAATATTTGGGAAAAAAAAGGATTATTATTTCCTTTGTCAGGATGGGCAAAAGTCCCCAGGTAATGTTGTTAATTCAAATTCTTCTCATTGGAAAGGTGGAAGTTCCTACTCCTGAGAGGGTAAAATGTGCCCAGAAAGAATAAAATGTTGTACAAATTAAATATGTACAAATAATTCTTATCCTGAGAGCTGGTGGATGGGTCAGCACAGAATCACAGAAATTTGGGTTGGAAAGCAAATTTATTTTGAATTTTGGCATCTTGACCTCTGCATGTCATAGAGGATGAAATCTGGATGATGAAATCTGGATATCCCAAAGAGCAGAAAAGGAAAAATGTTGCTACTCCAAGCCCCAAAAAGGGATTTCCTTTGTCAGGATGGCCAAAAGTCCCCAGGTAATGTTGTTAATTCAAATTCTTCACACTGGAAAGGTGGAAGTTCCTACTCCTGAGAGGGTAAAATGTGCCCAGAAAGAATAAAATGTTGTACAAATTAAATATGTACAAATAATTCTTATCCTGAGAGCTGGTGGATGGGTCAGCACAGAATCACAGAAATTTGGGTTGGAAAGTAAATTTATTTTGAATTTTGGCATCGTGACATCTGCATGTCATAGAGGATGAAACCTGGATATCCCAAAGAGCAGAAAAGGAAAAATGTTCCTACTCCAAGCCCCCAAAAGGGATTTCCTTTGGCAAGGTGGGCAAAAGTCCCCAGGTAATGTTGTTAATTCAAATTCTTCACATTGGAAATGTGGAAGTTCCTACTCCTGAGAGGGTAAAATGTGACCAGAAAGAATAAAATATTGTACAAATTAAATCTGTACAAATAATTCTTATCCTGAGAGCTGGTGGATGGGTCAGCACAGAATCACAGAAATTTGGGTTGGAAAGCAAATTTATCTTGAATTTTGGCATCGTGACATCTGCATGTCATAGAGGATGAAATTTGGATATCCCAAAGAGCAGAAAAGGAAAAATGTTCCTACTCCAAGCCCCCAAAAGGGATTTCCTTTGTCAGGATGGGCAAAAGTCCCCAGGTAATGCTGTTAATTCAAATTCTTCTCATTGGAAATGTGGAAGTTCCTACTCCTGAGAGGGTAAAATGTGCCCAGAAAGAATAAAATGTTGTACAAATTAAATATGTACAAATCCTCCTGAGGGGTGGTGGGTGGGTCAGCACAGAATCACAGAAATTTGGGTTGGAAAGTAAATTTATCTTGAATTTTGGCATCGTGACATCTGCATGTAATAGAGGATGAAATCTGGATAATGAAATCTGGATATCCCAAAGAGCAGAAGAGGAAAAATGTTCCTACTCAAAGCCCCCAAAAAGTAAATTTATCTTGAATTTTGGCATCGTGACATCTGCGTGTGGCAGAGGATGAAATCTGGATATGCCAAAGAGCAGAAAAGAAAAAATGTTGCTACTCCAAGCCCCAAAAAAGGGATTTCCTTTGGCAAAGTGGGCAAGAAAAAAAGAGGCCAAAAGTCCCCAGGTAATGTTGTTCATTCAAATTCTTCACATGCAAGAAAAGCTGAAGTTCCTACTTCTGAGAGGTTAAAATATGCCCAGAAAGAATAAAATATTGTACAAATAAAATATGTTAAAACTCTATTGAGAAATGGTGGATGGGTCAGCACAGAATCACAGCAGGTTTGGGTTGGAAAGCAAATTTATCTTGAATTTTGGCATCTTGAAATCTGCATGTCATAGAGGATGAAATCTGGATATGCCAAAGAGCAGAAAAAGAAAAATGTTGCTACTCCAAGCCCCAAAAAAGGGATTTCCTTTGGCAAGGTGGGCAAAAAAAAAATCCCAAAAATCTTCATATAATGTTGTTAATTCAAATTCTTCACAAGTAAGGAAAACTGGAAGTTCCTACTTTTGAAAGGTTAAAATGTGCCCAGAAAGAATAAAATATTGTACAAATAAAATATGCACAAGTAATTATTTTCCTGAGGGGTGGTGCATGGGTCAGCACAGAATCACAGAAGGTTTGGGTTGGAAAGTAAATTTATTTTGAATTTTGGCATCGTGACATCTGCATGTCATAGAGGATGAAATTTGGATATCCCAAAGAGCAGAAAAGGAAAAATGTTGCTACTCCAAGCCCCAAAAAGGGATTTCCTTTGTCAGGATGGGCAAAAGTCCCCAGGTAATGCTGTTAATTCAAATTCTTCACCTTGGAAAGGTGGAAGTTCCTACTCCTGAGGGGTTAAAATGTGCCCAGAAAGAATAAAATATTGTACAAATTAAATCTGTACAAATAATTCTTATCCTGAGAGCTGGTGGATGGGTCAGCACAGAATCACAGAAATTTGGGTTGGAAAGCAAATTTATCTTGAATTTTGGCATCTTGAAATCTGCATGTCATAGAGGATGAAACCTGGATGATGAAATCTGGATATCCCAAAGAGCAGAAAAGAAAAAAGTGTTTGAATTCTTGCACTACCTCACCAAAGCCAGGAATTGCTTCCAAACGCTGACTAAAAGCATGCAAAATTCTAATTCTGTATCACTCTAAACCATTTTTAGGTTTAGGAAAGGCTGAAAAAATTGGGATTTTTCACCTGGAGAGGAGAAGCTTTGGGGTGAGCTCAGTGTGGCCTTGCAGGGCCTGGAGATCCAACAAGAAACGTGAAGAGAGACAATTTCCAAATACAGGAAAAAGGGGAATCAATAACAATAGAGTAATAACTGAAATCAAAATTAATTTCTGAACCACCTGGCAGATCTCTGGCTCCTCCTTCACCAATTTTTTTTCTGCATTACTCAGCTGTAAGGAAAATACAAGAAAGTTTCTCATTCAGCTTTGCCAACCCATTTCTAAAAGAAAAAAATCCAGGTGTTGTGAGGTGGTATTTTATTTAAAATGAAAAAGTGAGGTCATTATATAGCAAAGAATTCCTTTGGCTGGAGAAGGAGAAAAATGTGGAGGGAATGACTTAAATGGGAAGTTGCAGACACAGATATGCAAAACTGATGGGAAACAGATTAATAAAAGGAATAAATTTGTGGAACAATGGAAAAATCAGTAGTTAGTGACATTTGTGTGAGGTAAAGAACCCACGGCAAAGTGAGCCCCAGTTGGAAATCCAGCTCCAAAATCAAACTGGTTCTGGCAGGGACAGCAAAATCTGACCCAAATTCACAGCACAGCCCCAGAGTGCTGGAAGGATGCTCTGCCCGACTGATAAAGTCCCACAGCCATGGAGAAACAACAGCTCATCTCAGCAAAATTCCCCTTTTTTAGCAAATTTTAAGGGCAAAATTCTTATATCTGCATTTAAAATATTGTACCATACCCACTGAAAATGGGGAGATGCTCATTCAGTTTTTTCCTGCACCAGGCACGTGAGTGAAAGTTTCTTTACACTGTTCTTGTTCTTTTGAGGACAGAAACACAATTCTTTGCTCTCAGCCCAACTCACAAAATCTCACAACCATGCAGAAAAGCAAAATTAATTTTTAAGCAATTTTTAAAGGCAAAATTCCTGCATCTGCATCTAAAATATTGTCCCACACCCACTGAAAATGGGGAAATGCTCATTCATTTTCTCCCTGTACCACACACTTGAGTGAAAGTTTCTTTACACAATTCTTGAGTTATTCTGAGGACAGAAACACAATTCTTTGCTATCCCACTTCTCAGCCCAACTCACAAAATCCCACAGCCATGGAGAAACAACAGCTCACCTAAGCAAAATTCCTTTTTTTAGCAAGTTTTAAAGGCAAAACTGTGTTTGAAATGGTGCCCCATACCCAATGAAAATGGAGAAATGCTCATTCAATTTTTTCCTCTACCACACATTTGAGTGAAAGTTTCTTTACACAATTCTTGTGTTCCTTTGAGGACAGAAACACAATTCTTTGGTACACCACTCTCAGCCCTACTCATAAAAACTCAGGGTGATGGAGAAACAACAGCTGACTTAAGAAAAATTCTTTTTTTTTAGCAATTTTTAAAGGCAAAACTCCTGCATCTGCATTTCTGGGCCGGATGAAATGTTCCATACCCACTGAAAATGGGGAAATGCTCATTCATTTTCTCCCTGTACCACACACTTGAGTGAAAGTTTCTTTACACAATTCTTGAGTTATTCTGAGGACAGAAACACAATTCTTTGCTCTCCCACTCTCAGCCCAACTCACAAAATCTCACAGCCATGGAGAAACAACAGCTCATTTAAGCAAAATTTCCTTTTTTTAGCAATTTTTAAGGGCAAAATTCTTATATCTGCATTTAAAATATTGTCCCACACCCACTGAAAATGGGGAAATGCTCATTCATTTTTTTCCTGTACGGGGCACTCGAGTGAAAGTTTCTTTACACAATTCTTCTTCTGAGGAAAGAATCACAATTCTTTGCTATCCCACTCTCAGCTCCACTCATAACAGCTCATAACCGTGGAAAAACAACAGCTCACTTAAGCAAAATTCACTTTTTTAGCAAGTTTTAAAGGCAAAACTCCTCCATCTGCGTTTGAAATGTTGTCCCATACCCACTGCAAACGGGGAAATGCTCATTCACTTTCTCCCTGTACCACACACTTGATTGAAATTTTCTTTCCACTATTCCTGTGTTCTTTTGAGGAAAGAATCACAATTCTTTGCTCTCCCTCTCTCCCACCTAAGGACTCATGTTTCCTACACCCTGAACAATTCCCTTTTTCCCTGCTTTGTGCCATGCCCAGCAAATCCACACTTTTTGAAGCCTCCTGCTGAAAACTGGGCCAGTAACTCCAGTTAAACCCTCCCAGTGCTGAGTGGAGCTGCAAGGATTAAATGACATTTTCAGCACATTTTTAAGCACTTTTGCATGAATTTCAGGGCCAGTCCTCACCTCCTCTGTTACAACAGGAATTTATTTTTAACTCACGTTGAACTGCTCACTCAGACTTAAAGAACCTCTCATGAAAATTGATATTCAACCCCTCTCTCTCCATTTCGTGATTTGCATCTGATTATTTGAGGGCACGCTTTGGTTTCTCAAGCTTGGAGTTTTAAATTCACCTTCTCACAGCCTTATGGGTTCTCCCAGCAAAGAGGGGTTTTTGATAAGGAAAATTTCAATTCTGTCACCCAAATTATTGATGGAAATGAGATTTATCAAGCTTGGACTTTTAAATTCACCTTCTCACAGCCTTATGGGTTCTCCCAGCAAAGAGGAGTTTTTGATAAGGAAAATTTCAATTCTGTCACCCAAATTATTGATGGAAATGAGATTTATCAAGCTTGGAGTTTTAAATTCACCTTTTCACAGCCTTATGGGTTCTCCCAGCAAAGAGGGGTTTTTGATAAGGAAAATTTCAATTCTGTCACCTAAATTATTGATGGAAATGAGATTTATCAAGCTTGGAGTTTTAAATTCACCTTTTCACAGCCTTATGGGTTCTCCCAGCAAAGAGGAGTTTTTGATAAGGAAAATTTCAATTCTGTCACCCAAATTATTGATGGAAATGAGATTTATCAAGCTTGGAGTTTTAAATTCACCTTTTCACAGCCTTATGGGTTCTCCCAGCAAAGAGGAGTTTTTGATAAGGAAAATTTCAATTCTGTCACCCAAATTATTGATGGAAATGAGATTTATCAAGCTTGGAGTTTTAAATTCACCTTTTCACAGCCTTATGGGTTCTCCCAGCAAAGAGGAGTTTTTGATAAGGAAAATTTCAATTCTGTCACCCAAATTATTGATGGAAATGAGATTTATCAAGCTTGGACTTTTAAATTCACCTTTTCACAGCCTTATGGGTTCTCCCAGCAAAGAGGAGTTTTTGATAAGGAAAATTTCAATTCTGTCACCCAAATTATTGATGGAAATGAGATTTATCAAGCTTGGACTTTTAAATTCACCTTTTCACAGCCTTATGGGTTCTCCCAGCAAAGAGGAGTTTTTGATAAGGAAAATTTCAATTGTGTCACCCAAATTATTGATGGAAATGACTGAGGCTGTGGCAGATCTGAAGGCTCAGCAGTTTGGCCTAGGAAGAGATCTTGGATTTAGGGTTTTAGATTTAAGAATGGCATTTAAACCCCTCAGCTGTGACACTGAGGAGTTAAGCAGCTAAAAGGGGAAAGATCACTGGAGAAAAAAAATGATAATTTTTCCTTTTCTCCACGAAGAGAATTTTAACAAGCAGCTCTTCACAGAATTAATAAAGTTGCAGTTGTAAATGTCAACTGTTGGCAGCTGTCTGTCTCCTGCACCTTGCACAATATATTTAACATTGAATATAACTGAGAAGGAAAAAGGGGAGGAAATATTTTTCCCTTCACATATTTTTTTTAATGTCTTTTTCTACAAGTACTCCATAAATAATTTCAACTTTTCAACCAGGAACATCAGACTAAGCTAACAGAACACTGCACTCCTGTTTACCCAGAATAAACCTGTAAAATCCATTTTCCTATCACCCTCGTTTTACGGGATAACCTCTCCACTGCAGCAAATAAAAACCCCTCGTGTTCCCTTTTTATCATTCTGTCCAACATCCAGACTCCTCCTGCCCCTGGAGGTCTTTCCCTCATTCACAATTTGTAAACTCCGGCTCAGGGACCTTCACTCTGTGTCTGTGGCACTCCTGGTGGCACCGCCGGGGTGGCTCAAACGATTCAGCAAAGGGAATCCAGAGGCCAAGGAGAGGTGAAATCCAACAATCCCACGGCAGATCCTTCATGGGGGAAATGACTCTCTCCTCACACAGAATTCCCAGCAATGGGGGCAGAATCCCAGAATTATCAAGGCTGGAGGAGCCCCCCAGGATCACCCAGTGCCCTCACCCCAATCCCTGTCCCCAGGGCCACACCCAGACTGCTCTGGGACAATTCAGTGACTCCAAACCTCCCAAGGCCTGACCACTCTGCCAGGGAAATTTTCTGTGCCAATCTCCAACCTGAGCCTCCCCCAGCGCAATCTGAGTGTCCCACAGCCCCACAAGGACCCCCAGTGTCCCCTCAAGGGCCCCTCAGGGTTCTGGGGCTCTGCCATGAGCAGGTGACACCAGCTGGTGACAAAGGCCCTGTGGTGTGGGCGCAGGCTCTGGGGTGGCACCACGGCCTCTGTGTCCCCTCAGGCCACCCTCAGCTGCCACAGGGGCTCACAGCACCCTCAGCCACCCGTGCCCTGCCTGGCTGGGATGTTGGCATCCATCTGTCCTGTCCCTGTGTCCCCTGTCACCGCCTGTGCGGCTCTGTCCCCATCCATGAGTCCCTCAGCTGCTCCTCCTCTTGTGGGGGGACCATGTCCCCACCTGTGCATGTGTCCTCATGGGGACCCTGCCCGTGTGTCCTCAACATCCTGGGTGTTCCTGTCCCCATCCTGTGTTACTTCTGTCCCCATCCTGTGTCACCTCTGTCCCCTTTTCCTGGCTGTCACTACAGGACATGAAATAACACGCTGCTCTTTTCAAGGTAAAAAAGAAATTTTTCATTTCTGACTCCAACATTTATAGATTTCCAAAAGTGACAGCGGGTTGGAGGGTGACAGTGCCACCTCTCCAATGACACTGGACAAACCAAATGTCTCCTCCTTCATAAAAGAATGCAAACCAATAAGTTATTTACATAAAGTGTGTGAGAGAGTTCCTTACAAGAATGTAAACATCAGAAGGCTTAGAAAAACTTCAAAAATCAGGGTGACACCCTGACAGCAGAGCCCGACCCCACCTGGCTGTCCCCTCCTGGCAGGGACTTGTGCAGAGCCACAAGGGCCCCCTGATCCCCTTTTCTCCAGGCTGAGCCTTTCCCAGCTCCCTCAGCCGCTCCTCCCAGGATTTGTTTCCAGCCCCTTCCCAGCTCTGTTCCCTTTCCTGCACACAGAACAGACACCAAGAACCAACTTTTCATACCAATAAATGAATTTACCACCACCCAACCCATGGGTTCTTGTCAAGAACAAGTTCAGGTCACCAAGAGGAGACACAAATCCCCCCTGATCCCTCTTTTCTCCAGGCTGAGCCTTTCCCAGCTCCCTCAGCCGCTCCTCCCAGGATTTGTTTCCAGCCCCTTCCCAGCTCCATTCCCTTTCCTGCACACAAACCAGACACCAAGAAGTGACTTTTCATACCAATAAATGAATTTACCACCACCCAACCCATGGGTTCTTGTCAAGAACAAGTTCAGGTCGCCAAGAGGAGACACAAATCCCCCCTGATCCCTCTTTTCTCCAGGCTGAGCCTTTCCCAGCTCCCTCAGTGCTCCTCCCAGGATTTGTTTCCAGCCCCTTCCCAGCTCCATTCCCTTTCCTGCACACAGACCAGACACCAAGAAGTGACTTTTCATACCAATAAATGAATTTACCACCACCCAACCCATGGGTTCTTGTCAAGAACAAGTTCAGGTCGCCAAGAGGAGACACAAATCCCCCCTGATCCCTCTTTTCTCCAGGCTGAGCCTTTCCCAGCTCCCTCAGCTGCTCCTCCCAGGATTTGTTTCCAGCCCCTTCCCCCTCTCTCTGCACACAGACCAGACACCAAGAAGTGACTTTTCAGACCAATAAATGAATTTACCACCACCCAACCCATGGGTTCTTATGACAAAGAAATTCAGACCACACAAAGGAGGCACAACCCCGAGTCCTCCCCACACCAGCTCCTCCAGGCAGCAGAACTGGCACATCCAGCCCCAAAGCAAACACTGCCAGGAGCAGTGGAACCCCTGCCAGTGTGGGAACCTCGTTCTCCAGGCGTGTGGCATTCACATTTCCTAGGAAATCCCATCACCCAGGATTTTGTGGGAATCCACAAAATCAGAGGGAAAGCTGCAAGAGGCCTCAGAGAGAGCAGAACTGTGATTAGAACTAAGCAGCAGCCATGAGATTGGTCAGGAGAAAAGTCATTTAAAGAGTAGAAAAGCAAGGACAAACAGAACAATGGAGCAATGGAACCCCTGCCAGTGTGGGAACCTCGTTCTCCAGGCGTGTGGCATTCACATTTCCTAGGAAATCCCATCACCCAGGATTTTGTGGGAATCCACAAAATCAGAGGGAAAGCTGCAAGAGGCCTCAGAGAGAGCAGAACTGTGATTAGAACTAAGCAGCAGCCATGAGATTGGTCAGGAGAAAAGTCATTTAAAGAGTAGAAAAGCAAGGACAAATAGAACAATGGAGCAGTGGAACCCCTGCCAATGTGGGAACCTCGTTCTCCAGGCGTGTGGCATTCACATTTCCTGGGAAATCCCATCACCCAGGATTTTGTGGGAATCCATAAAATCAGAGGGAAAGCTGCAAGAGGCCTCAGAGAGAGCAGAACTGTGATTAGAGCTGAGCAGCAGCCGTGAGATTGGTCAGCAGAAAAATGATGTAAAATGTAGAAAAGCAAGGACAAACAGAACAATGATCTGTGTATTAACACTTATCTAGAATAACTCCCTAAGCTACAGAAAAGTTTATCTAGTGAGATATTAGAAAGTTTTAAGCTTAATAATGGAGCTCTGTGCATTGTGTTTGAAGGCTTACAAGCAGGAATTGTATTTGAAACAAGCAAGAAATGTTCTAACCAAAGGTACCTGTGCTTACAGTGGCTGGATGAAACCACAGTCAATATAGAATATTTACCATACAGATATAAATACTGTCAGTGTGCTTTTGTTCTGTGTGATTGGTCAAAAAGCTTATAAAGTGAGTTGTAACACTGAGTTCTTGGTCTGCTGCCTGGGATGTGAGCTGGTGGCACCTTCCCGTTGTCATAACCATGGAATGAGAGTGATGCTGGAAAAGAAAGCAGCTCAAGGCACGTTCCCAGCAGTCCTGTCCTCTTTGTGATTTGTACACAGACCCCAGCCAGAGAGAAATTCTTCTCCTGGGAAGCTGAGAAGCCTCCGAGGAAAAGGAAAACAATTCTTATCTCATTTGCTTCTCCTATGTTTTGCTCCTTTGGAATGTGTTTGGAGATTGTTTACCCACAGGTGATTGTTCCATTGGTTTAATGTAAATTATTTTCACTCTTTGGCCCATCAGGGCCAGGCTGTGTCAGGACTGGAGAGAGTCACGAGTTTTCATTATTTTCTTTTTAGCCTTCTGTAAGTATACCCTTCCTGTATTCTTTAGTACAGTTTAGTATTCTTTAATATAATATAGTATTATAAAATAATAAATGATCCTTCAGAGAAGATGGAGTCAGAGCCATCATTCCTCCCTTCATCTGGAAACCCAAATACAAGACAGGAGCTTTTCCTGCTGCAGGTGCTGGAGGCTGAGACACCAAGGGGCAAAGCCAAGTGCAACAAAAGGAGTGGAAATCTCACCCTGGAACTCCACACATTCACAGGCTGCTCATGGAAATCCTACCCGGAGATCCTCAGTGCTTCAGCAACAGCAAAAGACAAAAAAAATCTAGTTTTTTTAATCAACCAAATTTAACTTTTTAATCTATCAAAACCTTCACGTTCTTAAATTTTTACATTTTTTTACTCAACCAAAACCTTCAGCTTTTAAAATGTTGTTTTTTTTAAATCGATCAAAACCTTCTCATTTTAATTTTTTTTTTACTCTACCAAAACCTTCACCTATTCTAATGTTTTTTTTTTAACTAACCAAAGCCTTGACATTTTTAAATTAATTTTTTTTAATCTACCAAACCTCCACATTTTTTAATTTTTCAATTTATTTTAATCAGCCAAAACCTTCACATTTAATGCAGCAATGGAATGGTTGGGTATTGCCAACTTACATTTGCTTATTCCTATTAGGGTATTTCTATTTTTAAATAAATTATGTATTTGACTGTCCAATTTTAAAAGCTGCTTTAGAATCTTTTTAGTAGTAAAAAATAAAAAAAATGCTCCTTCAAATTCTGTATTCCAAGGGGTAAAACTTGTATTCCAATATAATATTCCAATAATATTATTATTTCAATTTATTATTGTTCCAACTTATATGTAATACTCCAATTAATGTTATTAGATTCCAGTATCACATAAGGCAAGGTGGCTTCCAAAATCATGAAATGCAATGTCAAGTTCTCAATTTCAAATGCTATTTTTAAACTCTACTGTCAAAAAAATTTCCTGGAAGTTAACATAAAATACATCTTGGATTATTTATCACATTTATCTCTCCCTGGGACATGAACATTTATTTTTGTTATTGAAGAGTTCCTCTAATTGAATTTCCTTGTATTCATTAGCTTTGAGGATACTTCCAGAAAGAAAACACGACTGAGTTTGAGAAATGAGATCATAAAATATAAGATGTGACAGCAGAAAAATGCTTTAATTCCCTGCTCATTAAGCAAATATATTTTCTTTCCAGGCAGAACAGACATTGAGAAGAGAATCCAAGTCCAAGTGCTTGTAATAATGAACACACAAAAATTAACTCGCTCTGGCCACAAATAAATATTGCCAAAATTAAAATTAGTCAAAATTAAGCCACTCCCACAATAATAAAATCCCACGAGCTTTTTCTAGCGAAAATAAATTGATAATTCAGTCTCATTCCTGCCAACTGCAGGACTTGAAAGAAGTTACATTATTACAATAAAATATTATAAAGTTCCTGCACGGCTGACCGCCATCCCTGGACATGATTTGAATGATCTGGTGTCCTGCAGCTCAGTGAAAACATCCTCTGAAGGTTTGCAGCCACCAGGAGCCCCCTGGAACGCAGCTGTCCCGGGGCTGCCCCTTCCCAGAAAAAATGGGAATAAATTTCTGGGGCTGCACAAGCGCTGCAGCCCTGGGAGAGCATCCCCGAATGCCCGGGACGGGGCTGGGGACGGGATGGGCACATCGGGATGGCACGGACATGGCACAGCCACACAGCACTTACAGACGCAGAGAAAATAATAAATAAATAAATAAATAAATAAATAAATTTATGTATTTATTATAAAATTTATTATTATTAATGTATGAAATATTGATAAATTTATTATTAATAAAGAATAGAAAAATAATATCTTTTATTGTCATTATATATTGTTATTAATACATATAATTATTATACTCATACATAATTGTTGTTATTATATATTGTTATTACTGTTATCATATATATTATATTATATTATATTATATTATATTATATTATATTATATTATATTATATTATATTATATTGTATTGTATTATATTATATTATATTATATTATATTATATTATATTATATTATATTATATTAGTATTATTATTAATGTATTAAATATTGATGTATTTATTTATTATTAATAAAGAATATATAAATAATAATATCCTTTATTGTCATTATATATTGTTATTAATATATTATATATAATCATTATACTTATAAAAAATTGTTGTTATTGTATATTGCTTTTATTGTTATTAAATTATATTATATTGTATTGTATTATATATTATATTATATTATATTATATTATATTATATTATATTATATTATATTATATTATATTATTACTATTATTTAATATGTATATCGTTATTATTTTAATCATGAAAAATAACCCCAGGAAGCTGAATAGGATATCAGTAGGAGTTTGCACTTGATTTAAAATGTATTATTATTAATATATTATATTATATTATATTATATTATATTATATTATATTATATTATATTATATATGTATTATTATTAATGTATTAAATATTGATGTATTTATTTATTACTAATAAAGAATATATAAATAATATCCTTTATTGTCATTATATATTGTTATTAATATATTATATATAATCATTATACTTATAAAAAATTGTTGTTATTGCATATTGCTTTTATTGTTATTAAATTATATTATATTGTATTGTATTATATATTATATTATATTATATTATATTATATTATATTATATTATATTATATTATATTATTATTAATGTATTAAATATCGATATATTTATTTATTATTAATAAAGAATATATAAATAATAATATCCTTTATTGTCATTATATATTGTTATTAATATATTATATATAATCATTATACTTATATATAATTGTTGTTATTGTATATTGTTATTATTGTTATTATATTATATTGTATTACATTACATTATATTAATTATATTAATTATATTATATTATATTATATTATGTTATATTATATTATATTATATTTGTATTATTATTAATGTATTAAATATCGATATATTTATTTATTATTAATAATGAATATATTAATAATATCCTTTATTGTCATTATATATTATATATAATCATTATACTTATATAAAATTGTTGTTATTGTATATTGCTATTGTTCTTATATTATATTGTATTATATTACATTACATTATATTATTATTATTTTATAATATTACTATTATTTAATACGTGTATAGTTATTATTTTAATCACGAAAATAACCCCAGGAAGCTGAACAGGATATCAGGATGAGTTTGCACTTGATTAGAAAAATGTCACTCAGAGTAGAGGGGAATAACACAAAAAATCTGGATCCCATCCCACTTTTCAACAGTTTTGGATCTGCCCCTGGATCCCTGGCAGTGCCCAGGGCCAGGCTGGGCACTGGCACAGTGGGGGTGTCCCTGCCACGGCAGGGGTGGCACTGGGTGGGATTTCGGGTCACTTCCAAGCCAAACCCTTCTGGGATTCCATGATTCAAGCCTGCATGAAAGGAATGGTTTGACCTCTGGTTCCAATCTACTGCTCTAAGATAAAATTTATTTGATTTTAAAAGTCGTTTCTTGCTGTTCAGCCCTCTGACTGAATGAGATCTTCCCATACACCATTTTTCTTGGGTGCTTTGGAGGATCCAAAGCAAAAATCATCATTTTGGAGGTTTTCTTCACCCCCTGTGAGTGTGAGGAAACTTTTCATTAATATTTATCTACGGTGTTCCTAAGGGATCTTGGAAAGCTGAATGATAACTGCTGGCAAAGCACTTCAAAATCCACACAGGGACAATGCCATAAAAGCAGAAAAAATTATGAATTTATGGAATGCTTTGGGTTGGAAAAGACCTTGAAGATTCTCCAGTGCCACCCCTGCCATGCCAGGGACACCTCCCACTGTCCCAGGCTGCTGCCACCTGGCCTTGGGCACTGCCAGGGATCCAGGGGTGGAATTCCATCCCAGCCCTGCCCACCCTGCCAGGGAACAATTCCTCATTGCCAAAATCCCATCTAACCCTGACCTCCATCTGTTCAAAGCCATTCCCTGTGTCCTGTCACTCCATTCCTTTTAAATTGTCCCTCTCCAGCCTTCTTGGAGCCCCTTTTGGTCCAGGAATTATTATAATTATTATTTCTAATCCTACAAATGACACGGATTGATGCCCTGTGCAGGCTGCCCCAGAGCAGAGCTGGGCAGAGCTCCAGAATAAAGCAGGGGTTTATTCACAGCATCTCCTCCATGGATGCACCTTGGGCAGCACCAGAGCCCAGCCAGGGCTGCACCCAGGATGAACCAAAATGGCCCCAAAATGCACGGCCGGGCACGGGCTCTGTCCCTGGGATCAGTTCTGCTCCATTTGCACCTTGCAGTTCATTGTCCCATTGCAGCTTTAGCCCTGCAGTCCCACCCTGCTTGTTTTTCTCTCTCCAGCCCACGGGGTTTGTGCTCCTGGGCTGAGATTTGGCTCATTTGTCCTTGGTGCCCAGCTGGAGCAGTGTTGAAGATCGCAATGCAAGTTGTTTTCCATTACCATCTGTATGGCAGATTCCCTTTGTCAAGTGGGCAGTTTGCCTTATCTCTCTCTTTGAGTGACCACAGTCACTCCTCCCTCGGGAGGGGACATTGCTGATAACAGCCATTGAATGTCCCTGCATGGCTGATAAGAACTGCAGCATCCCATTGGGAGATGTGAGCCCAGAGGGAGGAGCCAAGCATTGCTACCTGGATATAATCTGGAGATTCTGGAACACCAGCACGGCTTCTGCACTGGATTCCCCAGAGGAACAGCAGCTGCCTCTCCTTCCCCTGGATCTTCAGAGGAAGAACATCCTTCTCTACAGGATCCCTGCTCCAGCAGAACCAGCCCTGACACTGCAGGAGGGCTGAGCCACAATTCCAATGGGGCTGCCAACACCCACAGGGTGTCAGGTTGGGTTCTGACTCTGGCAGTGTTGTTCTGCTGTACTGCATTGGTTATTTTATCTTTTTATTTTCTTCCCTATTAAAGAACTGTTATTTCCTGCTCCCATATTTTTGCTTGAGAGCCCCTTAATTTAAAATTTATAGCAATTCAGAGGGGTGGGGAGGGTTTGCATTCTCCATTTCAGGGGAGGCTCCTGCCCTCCTTAGCAGACTCCAGTCTGTCCAAACCCAGACAAGCAGGAATTGTTTTGTGTCCCTGCTCTGTGCACAGAGCTCACCATCCCTGAATGTGAACCCAGAGCCACACACTAAAGCAGCACAGAATGTGAAAAATAGAAAAGCCCAAACCTGAGGCATCAGGATCAGCAACAAATATTTCTAAAAACCAGGGAGCACAACAGAGTGAATTGCTCATCCCACAGCCGGGGTGCCAGAGGAACAAACGGAGCAGGGGATGTGCCAGGAACTGCACAATTATTGTAGGAAGGGATTTTATGGCAAACCTCTCATTCTCCCACAGCCACAGGCATCAAGTGCCTGTCCACAAACTCATCTCCTGCTCCACATGCAAAGTGCAGTTGGAATAAAATCAGAAATTACAACGTCTAGGACTCTATCACCCAGAATTTTATTTTTCTAATATTCCACTGCTCGTGCAACAATGGCATAAAATGGCAGCATTTGCTCTCTTCAGCATCCAAAGGAAGGGACACAGGAAATTTCTGAAGGTTCTGAGGTGATCCCCACTCAACATCCAGACCTCAGATCCAAAACTGATTCCAGTAAAACAGCTTAAACAAAATATACATTTAATATACACAGGCACAAAATAAATGATTGGCTTTGCTGTGCCTTCCCACCCTTCAATGGAAGCTGGTAATGAAATACTGAAGAATTTTCAAGCTGAAAAAATTCAAGCAGGGAACTTCCAGGGCACTTCCTCCTTTTTAAAGCGCAACGCTCATCAAGTCAAGTTTCAAAGAATTATTTTGATTTTTCTGCTCGCAGTGACGCAAACGAGACCGGGGCCATCTGCAGCCACCCAAGAAATTTCGTGCGCATTCCAAGACACACAAGCCAGCCCCAAAGTGCTGATGCAAAAAACATGTGCAGCCACTGCAAAAAAAATGCTCAAACCTCCCTCAGGTCTGGGAAATCACAGCGAGAATTTAACAGAGAATTTATCTCTGTGCAGAGCTCTAAGATCCATTCAGGCCTTGATGTTTTAATTATTTTTTATTTGTAGGCATGATCCAGTGCAAATTTCCTTTGAAGCCTGGTGAGAGCACTGCAATACACGGATTATTCTGTTTTTATTGGATGAAATGATTGGTGGCCGGTGTTGCAGGACAGTGATGCCACAATCCTGGATAAATGCCAATGTGCAGCTCCCTTCTGCCTCTCTAAAATTGCATTTAATGATGCCAATGTGCAGCTCCTTTCTGCCTCTCTGAAATTGCATTTAACGATGCCAATGTGCAGCTCCCTTCTGCCTCTCTGAAATTGCATTTAATGATGCCAATGTGCAGCTCCCTTCTGCCTCTCTGAAATTGCATTTAACGATGCCAATGTGCAGCTCCTTTCTGCCCCTCTAAAACTGCATTTAATGATGCCAACGTGCAGCTCCCTTCTGCCTCTCTGAAATTGCATTTAACGATGCCAATGTGCAGCTCCCTTCTGCCTCTCTGAAATTGCATTTAACGATGCCAATGTGCAGCTCCCTTCTGCCTCTCTGAAATTGCATTTAACGATGCCAATGTGCAGCTCCTTTCTGCCTCTCTGAAATTGCATTTAATGATGCCAACGTGCAGCTCCCTTCTGCCTCTCTGAAATTGCATTTAACGATGCCAATGTGCAGCTCCTTTCTGCCTCTCTGAAATTGCATTTAACGATGCCAATGTGCAGCTCCTTTCTGCCTCTCTGAAATTGCATTTAATGATGCCAACGTGCAGCTCCCTTCTGCCTCTCTGAAATTGCATTTAACGATGCCAATGTGCAGCTCCTTTCTGCCTCTCTGAAATTGCATTTAATGATGCCAACGTGCAGCTCCTTTCTGCCACTCTGAAATTGCATTTAATGATGCCAATCTGCAGTTTCTTTCTGCCTCTAAAATTGCATTTAATGATGCCAATGTGCAGCTCCCTTCTGCCTCTCTGAAATTGCATTTAGTGATGCCAATGTGCAGCTCCCTTCTGCCTCTCTGAAATTGCATTTAGTGATGGCAACGGGCATGTTCCATACTCAACTTTTGCCTGGACACACTGACATTTAAGGACTATTCTCATTTATTTAAAAAATGTAGAATCCCACTTTGTTTGAGAGAATAAATCGAGAAATGTGCACCTGAATTTTTAAAGGTTAAGCCAACAAGGAGCAACTTTTTCTGAAAGACTCCAAAAACTTTCCAACAACTTGAGACCAAAAGTGGTCAAAACCTCAACACAGGTCCAGTCACAAAATATTACATGCAAATTTAATATTTTTTTTTTATCTTATATCAAAGAAGCACCTTTCTGGTGATTCTTTTTCTTCTCTTTCTAATTTTGGTAAGAAGTTGACCATTACAACATTTACCATCTTCTTCCTGTCACCTCTAACTAAATCTAATTTCAGTTTCTAGGCATCTGAAACCCTGTATTTGACAAGGAATTATTCTAATTTTCCCACATGTCCTGGCCTACAGACAATTAGGAAAAGAAGTGAACAAAATGAACACATAGGGCTTGAATTTAAAGATTTACAAAGTTTCTAAGCTCAGCAGTGGAATTATTTATTTGCAGTTCCCCCTACACCTCCCAATCCTCATCTTTCAGAATCTGAATTTATCAAGATGTATTATTAGACAAAATGATAATGTTAAGGGCACAAGGATCTACAAATTTTGCTGAAGAAGAAATCCTGAGTAACATGTCCTGGTCTGCTTTAAATCTGCTTATTCACACAAATCATAAAAAAGTGAAAAGAAAAATCCTGTGATTTTCTTAAATCTTGTGATGAAATAAATAAAAAATGCTGTAGATTCAATCCTATCTACAGAATTAAAAATCAAAAGTAATGTTTTTTATGTTCAAATAATAATTTATTTTAGAACTCATTCTTGCTTTTAGTGATTAATCAAAAGTCCTGTTTTCAACACATGTAATTAAATTTTAAAAATACCTGTAAAAATGGTGTATAAAATAAACTTTTCTTTCTACCCATCTCCAGTAGAAGAAACCAGTTTGGGGCAGGTTTTTCCCACCAAGGAAAACATCTTATAAAAGGGATTTGGGGCAATCAACTCTTTTCTTCCTACAACTCTTCTGTTCATATTAAAATTTCATTTTGATGGAACCCATTTGTAAAATAGCTATTTCAGATCCAGTGAAGATTTAGATTGTGCATATGCAGCTATCTGCATTGGAAATACATGAAAAATTAATTATTTTAATTTAAACTACTTATAAATAGCTGGATGATCACTAATTTAGACAGGTGTCCTAAACCCCCAAAGCTTTAAGATAAAAAATAAAACCTAAAAACACCTCTACAGTAAACAGCAACCATTTACACCTTCAAATCAAAGAATCTTCTCAAAGAGACTTCCCAGAAAGACAAAAAAACAAACAGAACTTTCTTCCCATATTCAAAATTCCCAATATATTTCAAATAAAAATGACATTTTTAGGTGGTAGAAAAGAGACACTTTTCAGTGTAAAATTGGCACCTTAAGACATGACCCAGCTTTTTTTTTCCTTTTTTACTGTTATTGAGCATTCATCATTCACGTGCCAGTTTTCAGTTTTAAAGACTAAGATGGAAAATAAATGAATGAATTAAAAAAAAACCCAAAATGCCAATGCCAGTAATGAATTAAAATCCTTACAGAGGAAGGACCATCAACTGGAATAATCAATATAAGTGTAAATATTGAACATAAAAAATTGGGAATGTTTGGGATTTGGCTCAGGCCTAATTTTTTCTGCTTGTTTTATTTATTCTTATTTCAACTCCTGATTGCTACTGAGAAGGGCAAATTAGCAATTTCACTGCATCAAATGGTCAATTGTGCTTGAGATTGTAATTTCTGATATTCTGGCATTTGCTGTGCCCTGTTTTCAAAACTTGGGCCTATTTAATGTCCCTCTGAGAGTTGCACATGCAGCACTAAACTGCTTATTTTGGTGATTTTGTGCACCTGCCATTTATCCTCAACCTGCAAAATACTCCTAGCACCTGTAATTATGTACATTAATTAATACGTGATTTATGTATAATAATTAGTAACTTTTAAAGGGATTCCTCAGTTTCCACTTGACATCCTGAGATCCACGTTACAACTCGAGGCCTCCAAGGCAGCTCCCAAAACTCCCTCCAAAGACCCAGAATTGTGCCTGGTACATCAGTAACAACCAAGGAGAGCAAAGGATGCACTGCAAAGCCTCTGCTTTTGGTTTTTTAGCCAAAAAATTCTTCTAGAAAACAAATGGAGGCCAGAACAACCCATACAAAGTCTAAAAATTTCCATATTCGGCGCTGAGATGAAAATTCCCTTCCAAACCAACCAGGCAGAGACCTCCACATCCCTCATGAAAAATCAGATTTTCACCCCACTGCTGACAGCTCCCAGCGCAGCTCACACCTTGCCAGCCCCTAGAAAAGCAGGGCTGTGTCTGAAATAAAAAACCCAATATTTGGGTGGGTAATTATTATGTAATTTATATATAATAATTAGTAAATCCTAAAGGGATTCCTCAGTTTCCACTTGACGTCCTGAGATCCACGTTACAACTCGAGGCCTCCAAGGCAGCTCCCAAAACTCCCTCCAAAGACCCAGAATTGTGCCTGGTACATCAGTAACAACCAAGGAGAGCAAAGGATGCACTGCAAAGCCTCTGCTTTTGCTTTTCTACCCAAAAAATTATTCTAGAAAATAACTGGAGGCCAGGACAACCCATACAAAGTCTACAAATTTCCATATTCAGCACTGTGATGAAAAACACCTTCCAAACCAACCAGGCAGAGACCTCCACATCCCTCATGAAAAATCAGATTTTCACCCCACTGCTGACAGCTCCCAGCGCAGCTCACACCTCGCCAGCCTCTAGAAAAGCAGGGCTGTGTCTGAAATAAAAAACCCAATATCTGGGCGCGGTGCTGGGGCTGCTCCGAAGGAACATGACCCGCGCGGCGCCGCGGCGCGTTAAGGAGCCTGATTGAACATCGCTGCTAATTAAGAGCTCTCGTTGTTTGGCAGGACCACCGGAGAACCTCCTGCACTTGTTCATGCCAGCAGCACCTCCTGCAGAAATTAACTCTTGATGAGAGCGGCCGGGGGGCCCAGCTGGGTCCCCCCAGAGCACAAATGAGGAGTAATGAGAGCGCTGGCGGCGGCCGGGGGCAGCGAGGCGATTCGTGACCTCTCCTTAAAAACCGGAGTATACTCTTACATTGACTTAATTCTCTGCTCTGGGGGGAGATAACGCAGCTGGGGACTCCGTGAGCAGGGCTGGGGATCGCGGGGGAGGGCTGAGAATCAAAATTATTAGGGAGTAATTTGGTAAGAATTATCTTATTAGGCGGGCTGAAATATAATTCTGTTCTCAGGGCTTTCGAGAATCAATAAATATTATTCAGCTATCAGGCTGCTGGAAGAAAATTTCACAACAGAAGCTAAAGTTGGAGGAGGTTTAGTGAAAAAAGAAAAAACAAAGCAGGTTATTAGAACTGATCTGGTATCTTGTTTCTAAATCTTCGGGATGTGTTCAGCAGTGCAGCTTTGAAATGTTCAAAAGGAACATCCCACGTGTACAAACAGCCCTGCTTACCCTATAAAACACAAATAAAACACAACTCACTCCCCCTCGGTGTCCAGCACTGGTGACGAATTTCTGTCACCTCTGGTGCCACCCTGCAGGTGACCATGGCTGTCCACCTGGACAGGGGCTCCCTGAGGACCTGGCACGAACGACGTGGCAAGGGCAACGGCAGCACCTGCCTTAACTTGGCTGTTAAGAGCCAGATGAACATTTCATATTAATATTAGATCTTTTTATTTTATATCGGGGGGCTTGGGTTGTCCTTGCTCCTGTTCTCCCCCTGCCCAGCCACAGGGGGTGTTTGAGATCATCCAGTGGAGCTGACAGAATTCCTTGTGGAATATGGAATTATGAAATAATTTTGAGATGATCTAGACAATACTTTAGAGAACAGCAAAAGTTTATCTGCTTAACTCAAGGGAAATCATGGAATGGTTTGGGTTGGAAGGGTCCTTAAAGCTGATCCAAATTCCTGTCACCTCTGGTGCCACCCCTGCAGGTGACCATGGCTGTCCACCTGGACAGGGGCTCCCTGAGGACCTGGCATGAAGGACATGGCAAGGACAATGGCAGCACCTGCCTTAACTTGGTTAATAAGAGCTGGAGCACATGGAAATGACAAAATAATTACTAATATTTTAAAATATTCATCTCTGTGTTGGCTCTTATCCTAGGTTAGGTTGGAAAAGAGTTTCAAGCCCACGGAGTGCCAGCTGTGCCCCATGGGCACCCTGTCCCCAGCCCAGAGCACTCAGTGCCACCTCCAGGGCACACCTGCAGGGATGGGCACTGCAAAGCTCCCTGGGCAGCCCCTGCCAAGGCCTGGTGTGGCAGTGCCAGTTGTGGGTTTCTCTGGGTCTGGATTGAAGGCACTTGAGATGGTGTTCCATGTTCACACTCAGGTGTTTATTATCTGTTATCAGTAAAACAGTCTCACTGCTGTGAGTTCTGCAGCTTTTCATCAGAAGGCACAAAATGGCCAAACAATCTCTGGTTCCAAGGGCTTTTAGGACTGAACTATCCCATTAGGAACTGACACCTGGATTATTTTCCCTTTTAACCCAATAACTGATCCCAAAGAGCTGCAATGGGGACTTTTCTGCCCAGTTACAAAATGCCACCCAAACCCATGGAGAACAAACCCAGGACAACACCCTGTGCCCTCCCTCTTGCTGCCATCCACAACACACTAAAAACCCCAAAACCTCAATTTCTCACCCAGTGAGAAATAACCTATTTCACACTTTTGTGGGTTCCAGTTTATCTTGAAGTCTGAGAAAGTTTCTCCATGGATGAGGGTCAGAGTCAGTGCTGCCCTGGGGGTCAGGGCACCCCAGAGCAGACACAGAAATATTCCCTGTGTGCCCTGGGTTTGCACAGCCTGAGCTCCCTTTCCATGGGCAAATTGCTGCTGCTGTCCCAGCTGAGCCTGCCCTGGCCCAGCCTGAGGCCGCTCCCTCTGCTCCTGTCCCTGTTCCCTGGAGCAGAGCCCGACCCCCCCGGCTGTGCCCTCCTGGCAGGGACTTGTGCAGAGCCACGAGGGCCCCTGAGCCTCCTTTGCTCCAGCCCCAGCCCCTTCCAGCTCCTCAGGGATTCTGCAGCCCCTTCCAGCTCCCTCAGGGATTCTGCAGCCCCTTCCAGCTCCTCAGGGATTCTGCAGCCCCTTCCAGCTCCTCAGGGATTCTGCAGCCCCTGCCCAGCTCCGTTCCCTGCCCTGGACACGCTCCAGCCCCTCCAGGGCTCTCCTGCAGGAGCCATGATGCCTCAGGTTTTATATTTTTTATATTCTGTATTTATAAAATACTTATATTATTTTCTGTTTTTCACATTCTGTGCTGCTTTAGTGTGTGGCTCTGGGTTCACATTCAGGGATGCTGAGCTCTGTGCACAGAGCAGGGACACAAAACAATTCCTGCTCCAGCTGGGCACCAAGGACAAATGAGCCAAATCTCAGCCCAGGAGCACAAACCCCGTGGGCTGGAGAGAGAAAAACAAGCAGGGTGGGACTGCAGGGCTAAAGCTGCAATGGGACAATGAACTGCAAGGTGCAAATGGAGCAGAACTGATCCCAGGGACAGAGCCCGTGCCCGGCCGTGCATTTTGGGGCCATTTTGGTTCATCCTGGGTGCAGCCCTGGCTGGGCTCTGGTGCTGCCCAAGGTGCATCCATGGAGGAGATGCTGTGAATAAATCCCTGCTTTATTCTGGAGCTCTGCCCAGCCCCTGCTCTATCTCAGCCTGCACAAGGCATCACCAGAACTGGGCCCAGCCCTGGAGGGACCCCAGCACAGAGGGACAATCCCTGCCCTGCTCCTGATAATCACTTCCCTGCTCCTCCATTTCTAATTAAGCAGCGAGCAGAAATAACCACATACAGGAATAATTACCCATGCAAAGTGCTCGAGTGCACCCTTCTGTTCTAGACACTATCAATCAGATATGACAAAAAAATGTGAAAAGGCTGTGATGAATGGAAACAATCATTTCCCTCCGTTTAAAAAATGCATTTTTAAAACAATTCAGTCCTTGTATTTCTCCCCACCTCCCACCTTCTGCCTTTGGTTACATCTTGTGTGAAGCCTTGACTTCAAGGTAGCTCTGGTAGAAAAATCTGAGAGAGGGCAAAAGGTATGTGCTTGCTTTCAAAAGAAGTGAAAATCAGAACATAAAAGAAATTTTTCATGACGTGCCCAAGGAAGGACATCTTTACATGTGTTTCACTACATGGTAAAAACCACCAGAAACAAATACTTGGGCATGTGGACAAGAAATGCAAACTGCAGATGTTTTATGGGACTGGGAAGTCCATAATATGCATTTCACTTCATTATTATTTAATTTTTTCATTCCAAGAGGATTTTTACCTCAGGAAAGCAACCCAATATTCAGCCTGAACTAAGATTAAGGATGCCTCCCTCAGGGGTCAGCACATTTAGAGGGCACCCAAATTAATCACAATATTCACCTTTTAGTACAAGGTTTTCCTCTGGATTTCCTCTGCTTTCTCTTTTGTTCCTATCCCAAACTAAACTCCACAGCATGAAATATTTTTTCCCTGATTTATCCATAAACCTCCTCAGCTTATAGAATAAAGAAATTACACCTGAACCCTGAGTAACTGCAGCTTAAGACTGCACATAAATCACCTTTTAACAAGGAACTTCCACTCAAACCCTTTCCATTTTCCACCAGTTTTAGGAAATTGGATTTGTTATGACTCCTCCACCTTTTCTGGATGGGAGAAAAGAGGGAAGGAAAAGCTGCACCCTGAATCCCAAGCCTTCAGTTTGGAGCATAATTATGTGGCACAGTAGGCTTCAAATTTCCTCAAAAACACCTTTTTTTTTTCCAAAATCCCCAACTGGTGAGTGCTCAAAGGCTCAGCTCAAGGTGTCTTTAAGCCATCTGTTGGTTTTGGGAAGGAGGAGATTCCGCTCTCCCCACACAACCAGTCATGGGATGGGAAACAGCTGGGTCCAGGCTGAAAATAGGGACATCCCACAACCTGGAAGTGTTAAAAGAAAGAACAGACTTAAAACAAGATTTCTGCACAAACATAAGAGGCAGGGAGTTGAGAAAGGAAAAAGTCAGACCCTGGCTAGAGTGGCAGGCATCAGAAATACAGCGCAGAGCTCACAGAGAGGATTGAAAAGAGCTTTTTTATTCCAAAAAAGGGTTTCAAATGAAACTGGGGTGCTCCATATCATGGCCTGTGTTGGAGCATCCTGCTGCACTTGGCTCACACACCATTTTCACAGTCAGAATGCCACCTAAATAATAATTACAGCCTCAGCTCATCAGGTAATTTCTACCAGAATGGATGGTGAGAAAACCAATGCAAAGCCAGTGAGCAAACTCAGTGTGGATCCCTGGGTGTCAAAATCCTCTCTCAAATTCAGGGAGATTGTTTTTCTTCAATAATCCACTGTGAATAAAAACCCCAAAAAATAAAACTCTGAGGGAAAACTTCCCTATTAAATCTTTTGCCCAGTGGCAAGGCCGTGGTTAAAGGGTTCTGCTGTGGCTGCTGAAAGGTTCATTCCTTCTGAGGGCAGAAATCTGAATTCCTCCCTACATCAAAGGCTGTGTCTTTCCATCTAAAGGCCCTCGATGGATTTCTTTCCCATGAACTCATCTGTGCTGCGATTTTATTGCATTTTAGGAGCAATTTTATGTCTTTATATACTCTGACATCGGAAAAGGTGAACTTTATATGCACACAGTGCTCATTAGAAATCCCTCACGTGTCCTTTGGAGCTGGTTCCTCTCACACTGACAGTCCCAAAACCCCAGAATGGGTTGGGCTGGAAGGGACATTAAAGCTCATCCAGTGCCATAGGCAGGGACATTTTCCACTGTCCAAATAAAAGCACTTTTTCTGATGGGAACTCGCCATTATTATAAAAAATATAATTTATTTATTGAATTATATACACATCAAATGTGGCTTTAAGTTGCAAAACAAAAAGAGGTGAAGACAATGAACTGAGGGGCTGGTTTTGTCACCAACATCCCAAAATGGGTTGGGTTGGAAGGGACAATAAAGCTCATCCAGTGCCATGGGCAGGGACATTTTCCACTACCCAAACAAAAGCACTTTTTCTGATGGGAACTCGCCATTATTATAAAAAGTATAATTGTTTTATTAAATTATATCCACACCTAAAGTGACATTAAGTTGTAAAACAAAAAGAGGTGAAGACAACAAATTACGAGGTTGGTTTTGTCACCAAAATCCCAGAATGGGTTGGGCTGGAAGGGACATTAAAGCTCATCCAGTGCCATGGGCAGGGACACTTTCCACTGTCCAAATGAAATATTTTTTTTCTGATGGTAACTCGCCATTATTATAAAAAGTGTAATTGTTTTATTGAATTATGTACACCCTTAAACTGACTTTAGGTTGCAAAACAAAAAGAGGTGAAGACAACAAATCAAGGGGTTGGTTTTGTCACCAACATCCCAGAATGGGTTGGGTTGGAAGGGACAATAAAGCTCATCCTGTGCCATGGGCAGGGACACCTTCCACTGTCCAAATAAAAGCACTTTTTCTGATGGTGACTTGCCATTATTATAAAAAATATAATTTATTTATTGAATTATATACACATCAAATGTGGCTTTAAGTTGCAAAACAAAAAGAGGTGAAGACAATGAACTGAGGGGTTGGTTTTGTCACCAACATCCCAAAATGGGTTGGGCTGGAAGGGGCATTAAAGCTCACCCAGTGCCATGGGCAGGGACACCTTCCGCTGTCCAAATAAAAGCACTTTTTCTGACGGTAACTCGCCATTATTATAAAAAGTGTAATTGTTTTATTCAATTATGTACACATCTAAAGTGACTTTAAGTAGCAAAGCAAAAAAGAGGTGAAGACAATGAACTGAGGGGTGGGTTTGACATCAAAATCCCAAAATGGGTTGGGTTGGAAGGGACAATAAAGCTCATCCTGTGCCATGGGCAGGGACACTTTCCACTGTCCAAATAAAAGCACTTTTTCTGATGGTGACTTGCCATTATTATAAAAATATAATTGTTTTATTCAATTATGTACACCCTTAAAGTGACTTTAAGCTGTAAAACAAAAAGAGGTGAAGACAACAAATTACGAGGTTGGTTTTGTCACCAAAATCCCAGAATGGGTTGGGCTGGAAGGGACATTAAAGCTCACCCAGTGCCATGGGCAGGGACACCTTCCACTATGCAAACAAAAGCACTTTTTCTGACGGGAACTTGCCATTATTATAAAAAAATATAATATGTAATATGAAAAACTGTATTTTTCAATTAGGTACACACCTAAAGAGACTTTAAGCTGCAAAACGAAAAGGGACGAAGACAACGAATCGAGAGGTGACAAAAAGCTGCTCAGCAGCCACACAAATGAACATTTAGAACCCAAAACCTGCAGAGTGCCCGGAGCCATGACCCAGACACAGGAAGGGAAACAGGATCAAGAAGAAAGTTCAGGGGGCTGAGAAGTTCAAGAATTGGTGGTCTGATGGGAGATCCTGCCTTTTCTTGTCTGCTGTAACTGATTAAAACACACGGACCATGACAGCTCTGAAGGGCCAAAATATTATAAATTACTTCTATAGACTATTCATCATTTTCTCATCGCAACATTTTGGTTCTCTTAAGGCTCAGTCACAAGGCTGGCACGGCCCTGCCAGCCCATGCAGTGCCAGCTGTGCCCCATGGGCGCCTTGTGCCCAGCCCAGAGCACTCAGTGCCACCTCCAGGGCACACCTGCAGGGATGGGCACTGCAAAGCTCCCTGGGCAGCCCCTGCCAAGGCCTGAGCTCCCTTTCCATGGGCAAATTGCTGCTGCTGTCCCAGCTGAGCCTGCCCTGGCCCAGCCTGAGGCCGCTCCCTCTGCTCCTGTCCCTGTTCCCTGGTCAGAGCCACAAAAGATCATGAACTGAAATAATTTTAAATGTGAATTTCTTTTTTTTTTTTTTTTTCCTCTTTATATAAAGCTATTATTAGATCCAGACCGAATATTAGCAGGTGAATATGGACATTACATTCATTCCTGACAGCTCCAACACCTACATTTCAATGAAATATTCAAATTATAGATATATACAGCAGGATTTGTAAGGTTCTATCTACATAAGGCAAGCTTCCTGAAGGGAAAACCTCCAAAATTAGAGCACATCTGAACTCCATAAAAGACTTCACTGCTCTTTCAGGGAGTAGTGCAGTCAAATTTAGACATTTACAGGCTTTGGGGGACAAATTCTACCTGAAAGAGTTTGAACTCTCGCAATCCAAACATGAATCCAAATTTTTTATTGTTGTAAAATGGTTATATGCATATTGTACTCATGAAAGTTAAAGTAGGAAAGGCAAATAGCTGTAAAATGTTTAATTTCCTGGTATTTTTAATTGTGATGGTTTAATGAATCTACAAGTAAAAAGTGGATTATAATTAAAATTTCTTTTGCATTTTAATATAAAGCACATAGTATATAATCCACACACTAAAAAAATTCCATTTTTGTGCTTGACTCTTTGAAATCCTACAAACACACCGTGCTGTTAAATACCAAAAGCTATTACCAAACCATCAGAGGTTTGTTTTCAAATTAAAAGAATCATTTCAGCAAGGTGCAGCTGCAACTCAGTGACACTTTCTCAATATCTGCAATACTTTTTTTTTTTATTAGATGTCCTTATCCTGCTCTCGCCATAACATTTCCCCACTGAAGCCTCCTGCCCTTTTGTGGAGATCCAAATAAAACATATGATTTATCCATAATGGTCCAACACCAGCACGTCCCACGCTGGCAGGTTTTTTCCATGGCTATTTATTTTGTTTTAGCAACGCTGAAAACTCCACAAGTAAGAAAAGAAGAAGAAAAAAAAAAATAAATCAAATCACTCTGTGTTCCTGACTGCTCTCACTCCTATGTCGGTGCTATAAAGAGAGGCAGAGGATTTTTTTTTTTTTTTTTGCCACCCTGCAGGTTCCCAAAGCAGAGCTGTGCCATTTGCAAGCTGCCATTGGTTAATGAAGGTAAATTTAATTAGCTCAACTTCCTTGCAGATCCCATCAAACGCCAGCATTTGATGCATTCTGTCAGGGCCGGCCCAGCGCCACAAAGAAAAGGCAGCTCTGCCCACGGCTGGGAACTGAAATGAGCCGCTTCAAGTGGAGCTTTTCTCCCATTTTTCTGAGGCTGCACCGCTCTGACCTTCCCCAAATCAATCCCCCGGGGATTAACATGTAAAGCAGTGTCGAATTAATTTCAGAAAGCGAATTTGAGATCAGCCCGCGGCCGCTACAAAACAGCCGCGCTGCCGAACAGGCCAAAGCCGCGCGGCCTCCATGGGGGGCTGTCAATGCAGGAGGCAGGGAAGGAGGGAGGGAGGGGGCGCTTAGGAGGATTTGCAGCAATCCATCAGGCTGGTTAGAGCTCTGCCCGCTCCCGGGCCGTGGCTGATGCATTCCTCTGGAAATTAATCCCATTTCCAAAGGGCTGCCGTGAGGGGCGCGGGGGCCGTGCCGAATGAGAACCCGGCCGCATTACGATTCTCAGCCGCGCCGCCAAAAGGCGCGCGGGGAGACGCTGAGGGCTCACAATGAGATGGTTCATTAAAAGTGCAAGGGCTCAGGGAAGGCGGCGCATCTTTTTTGGAGGCACCTGCACACAGCTTTACCTTTTTCAAGCTCTTAAAAATCCCTCCAAAAAAAAATTAAACTTGTATTAATGTAAATAGAAATCATCCGTTTCCATGACGTTGCAAAAGGAGGACAGCGGAGCCTCCTTTGAGCAAATATTTACACACAAAACTTATTCAGGACCTCTTACAGTGATACAAAATGCAATTTTGTTTGCTTGTGCTCCCAAAAAGAAAATAATACTCAAGTTACCGCCTGGTAATGTGGCACTGCTCATACACTCACACCGAGTTTGTTGCCAAACTCCACTGACACCAAATGCACGTTCCATCTATGTACCATCATGCAAACATTCAATTTTCAGAGTTTCTAACTGAATCTTGTATCTAAATCAGCAAAAATTAAGCAAAGAAAGCTCTGAAGAGGCAAAATATCATCTGGGAATCTTCTGTTTTGCAGGCAGCAACATCAAAAGTCTCAAAGGTCAAAAGCAGAGTCTGGACTCATCCGGGGAGACAGAGAATAAAAGAAAATGGGGACCAAGAGACAACAGAAATTGTTCACTCCACACAAATTCTCTCAGTCATTATGAGAAGGCAGTGGCACCACAGTATCTGCCAATAGAGGATGTTAAGCTTTATGAAACAAAATCACCCATTTCAAAATGAAAAGGATACCAAAATAAAAGACAAACTTGTTTACTGTAATTGAAGTTGAAATTTGACTGGGAGAACAAAAAGCAAACCCTTCACCTTCTGTAGGTTGAGAATTTTTTGCTGTTTTCAGCTTGTAAAATATGACAGAAGCAGGTTAAAAGGACTGCAGTTGAGAATTTTCTCTAGGTTGAGAAGTTTTGCTGTTTTCAGCTTGTAAAACATGAGGGAAGCAAGTTAAAAAGTGTGCAGTGGTGTCACCAAAACACAAGGATTCAGCAGGAATCATGACAAAAAAAGCACAAAACACTTCAGGGCCCTGTATTAAAATCTTATTTACTGTTATTTTTTCTACTCCTCCAAGTTTGGAAAGTGAAATTCATGCCCCTCACTCCTCATTAAAGAATCACAAAACTCATCCCTAAAAGCAGAATATTCCTGGATTATCAGATCCTGGAGTGAATCTTATAGGATGAAAGGTCCCATTTCATTTGTACCCTGCCAAGATCTGGCAGGGGATAAACTGAGGAAAACCAGGTGAGCTGAGGATCATTCCAAGATGTGGCATGGGATAAACTGAGGAAAACCAGGTGAGCTGAGTGCCAATCCAAGATTTGGCAGGAGATAAATTGAAGAAAAGCAGGTGAGCTGAGGATCATTCCAGGATCTGGCACAGGATAAATTGAGGAAAACCAGGTGAGCTGAGTGCCAATCCAGGATGTGGCATGGGATAAACTGAGGAAAACCAGGTGAGCTGAGTGCCATTCCAGGATCTAGCACAGGATAAATTCAGGAAAGCCAGGTGAGCTGAGTGCCAACCCATGATCTGACAGGGATAAACTGAGGAAAACCAGATGAGCTGAGTGCCAGTCCAGGATCTGGCACAGGGATAAACTGAGGAAAACCAGGTGAGCTGGATTGAAGTGCCAATCCAAGATCTGGCATGGGTTAAGTTGATGAAAACCAAGTGAGCTCAGGGCCATTCCAAGATCTAGCACAGGATAAATTCAGGAAAGCCAGGTGAGCTGAGTGCCAATCCAAGATGTGGCATGGGATAAATTGAGGAAAACCAGGAGAGCTGAGTGCCAATCCATGATCTGGAACGGGACAAATTGAGGAAAACCAGGTGAGCTGAGTGCCAGTCCAGGATCTGGAACGGGATAAACTGAAGAAAACCAGGAGAGCTGAGTGCCAATCCCGGATCTGGCACAGGATAAATTGAGGAAAACCAAGTGAGCTCAGGGCCATTCCAAGATCTAGCACAGGATAAATTCAGGAAAGCCAGGTGAGCTGAGTGCCATTCCAAGATGTGGCAGGGACAAATTGATGAAAACCAGGTGAGCTGAGTGCCAATCCAGGATCTGGCACTGGATGAATTGATGAAAACCAGGAGAGCTGAGTGCCAATCCAGGATCTGGCACTGGATAAATTGATGAAAACCAGGTGAGCTGAGTGCCAATCCAGGATCTGGCACTGGATGAATTGATGAAAACCAGGAGAGCTGAGTGCCAATCCAGGATCTGGCACTGGATAAATTGATGAAAACCAGGAGAGCTGAGTGCCATCCCCACAAACTCCTCGCCACCCGCACCCGGTGCCTCGCGCGCGGCGATTCCGACCCGCCGGGATTTCCCTGGAGCTCCACCGCCCTAAACGCGGGAAGGGAACGGAATTCACCTCCTCAGGCCAAAGAACTCTGGCAAAACAGATGTTATGACTGAGATCATCCCTCACCTCGCTGGTTTTTTGGGAACTCTGCTCATTAAACGCCTCCTTGGCGTCTCCACACAAACAAATTCCGGGCGCGATTCCGGGCGGGCGATTCCCTCTGGAGGCAGGGAGGGATTTGTGGCACCACACCTTGCTGAGCCCTCACACCCCTCACTCGCACTCGGGTCTGCTTTTGTGATATAATCCTGCAATCAGCACACAAGCACCATCCTGGAGATGCTTTAGGAGAAGATGGAAAATCCAAACTAATACTTTCCGCTATTTTCCGCCACAACCTGACCTACTTAGAGATGAAAGGAAAAAATAAAGTGTTTTAATGCGTTTTTTCCCCCCCTCAACAAAAGTGATGGCCATTTAGTCCTTTCAAAAAGGGAGCTGGGGGAAGATGGCAATGTTGACATTAAAATGTCTCCTGCTCTGAAATCCCAGGAAATGAAGCAAGCGCAGTTTCCAAAATGCAATGGAGGGGCCCAAGCTGGGCTGAGTTTAATGGGACAAAGTCTCTGCTCACTGAAATAATTAAATCAAGAGAAACAGCTACAAAAAAAAAAATATAAAGAACATTAAGAAAAAAACAACTAAATAAAAAGTGAAAATTTAAAAAAATAGTTGATTCGGGATTCAGAGTTGCAATTAAAGACTAAGGATTGGCTTTCTGAAAATCCTACAGCAGAACAGCTCTGAACGCTCCCACCCAGAAAATGAATTAATGGCTTTCTCACGTTATTCATATATTCATTACTGATGTATTTTATAACTTTTAAAAGTTATAAAAGTAAAAATTCTGCTAGTTCTAAACAATTTTATTACAGAACCTTTAAGAATTCTCAGTGAAGGCAATAAAACAATAAATAAAACAGAATCCTGTAGCTCCAACTCATCACTCCTTGTGCTGTAGGTGTTTCTGTGGCAGTGTTTATGCTTATATAGATTTATTCATATTTATGCAAAAATTTAATGAATCAGTCTTCCTGAATTTCCAGATCCTATCCCTAATATTTTGTCAGAAGAATTCTGAAAAGGTTTTATTGACCAAAAGTAGACAAAACAATAAATGTAATTATCTGTAAATTTTTAAGCTTTCCTTAAAATACCCCTAAAAAAAGGAAGTTGGTAAGAATTTGGCTCTGCAAAACCTTTTTTGCATCGATTTTTTCCATAAAAGATACCAAGATGGAAACTACAACTTTTATGAGATGTGATTGGGAAGGAGTAGAGTGAGAAAAGCTGAAAAATCCTGAGAGAAGAAAATATGGAAAAGTTTTCTTCAGGCAGCGCTGAAGCTGCACAAAAGAACTCCTAAAGTGAAATAAAGATTAGGTGAGAAATAATAACTGAAATTAGGAGCCTTTTAGTCCAAAGTCTGAAGTAAAGAGAAAGAAAAAGTTTGAAGAAAAGAGAAAGTAAAGAGAGAGAGAGAGAGAGAGAAAGAAAGAAAGAAAGAAAGAAAGAAAGAAAGAAAGAAAGAAAGAAAGAAAGAAAGAAAAAGAGAATAATAGAAATTATATCTTGTAATAAAATACTGTTTATTCTGAACTTGATTTTTTTAAGGGAGAGGCAAAGAAGCAGAAAGAGGAGCAGTATTTTGAATAATTTGTATTAATAAGATGGAAATTACACCATGCAGTAGAGATAAAAGGGAGTTCATGGAAATGCCTTTTTCTCTCACAGCCCAAAAGCCACACACAAAATGTGAATTTTTTTCCTGGATTTATAGAATAAGGTTGTGCTGCAGAAAAATCGGTGATTTTGTACAACTGGACTGAAAAATCAGATTTGAAGGGAATTTTCCTGCTGCAGGGAACGTGGCAGTGCTAAACTGACAATGTATAAAAATAGATTGTATTTTTACATTACAATTTTAATACAAGTGCTAACTCTCAGGGCTGGATGGAATTAGGAATGAAAAGGTTGTGCTGCTGCTGAGGAGGTAAAAACTACATTGACTGAAGAGATAAAGCAGGTCTAGGAGGTACTGCCCTCCAAACCCTCCCCAGAAAAATCACGGATATACAAAAAACTCTGATCTTTTATGGAAAATGATTTTCAGGCAGGGTTATAAACAAACAAGCAAAAATATATATACATACAGATATAGAAAGCCAACATAATTTCATTTTTTCACCCTTCTGCTACTTCAGGGATATTCAAGTCTGTATTTTAAAAAGTCTCCAGATGATAATGGGCTCATAATTTTCCAGACTCATCTTTTGGCATTGCCTGTCATTTTGCACTTACTTTCCCATCCTGGAATATCAATTATTATCAGGTTATGAAGATAAGCCGCTCAGAGGAAATAAAGTGCCACAGTTACTGGGGAGGAGGGGTCAGCCCGTGCCAGGATTACTGAGCTGCATTTGGTAAAAGCAAAGTCCCCGTTACAGCAGCTGTCACCTGGCTCATGCCATGCCTGGAAAAACTGTCCCTGCTTTCACAGATCCCAGAGTGCTTTGGGTTGGAAAAGGCTTTAAAGCCCACCCAGTGCCAGCCCTGCCATGGCAGGGACACCTCCCACTGTCCTCAGTGCCCAGCCTGGCCTTGGGCACTGCCAGGGATGCAGGGGTGGAATTCCATGCCAGCCCTGCCCACCCTGCCAGGGAACAATTCCTCATTGCCAGGATCCCACCCAGCCCTGCCCTGTGGCAGTTTAAACCATTCCCCCTTGTCCTGTCACTCTGTCCATATAAAAAACTACCTCTTCCTCCTTTTTAAAACCTCCTTTGGACACTGCAAGGGGCTCTGAGCTCAGCCCAAAGCTTCTCCTGTGCAGGTGAGCAATGCCAGCTGTGCCAGCCTTTCCTGCCAGCAGAGCTGCTCCATCCTCTGCCCATCCTGGAGCCTCCTCTGGGCTCTGCAGCAGCTCCAGCTCCTCCCTGGCTGGGGCAGCTCTGCAGCTGGGAAATCACCTGAGGGCACAGGGACACAATCCCCATCCCAATCCCAATCCCAATCCCAATCCCATCCCAATCCCAATCCAATCCCAATCCCAATCCCAATCCCAATCCAATCCCAATCCCATCCCAATCCCCATCCCAATCCCAATCCCCATCCCCATCCCCATCCCAATCCCATCCCAATCCCAATCCCCATCCCAATCCCAATCCCATCCCAATCCCAATCCCAATCCCAATCCCAATCCCAATCCCATCCCAATCCCAATCCCAATCCCATCCCAATCCCAATCCCATCCCAATCCCTTTCCTGCTGCTCTCTCCTCCCTGGTTGCAGCCCAGGATTTTGGGGCTCCCAGCACTCACTGGTGGCTCCTGTGCAGCTTTTCACCCGCGAGATGCCCAAATCCTCCCCCTCATTTCTGCTCCCAGTGATTCCTCCTTCCTGGCTGGGGTTGCCCTGACCCAGGAGCAGCCCCTGGCACTGGGGATTGTGGAACTCCTCGAGGTTCTCCTGGGCCACTGCTCAAATCCCTGCTGCCTTTCCCAGCCTGTGGAATGCACCACAGAAACCCAGCCGCCCTCCAAAGGGAAACCAAACCAATCCCAGCCTGTGGAATGCACCTTCCCAAGGATCCCCACGCGGCTGGGGCAGCTTGATAGTGAACAGAAACACAGGATCTGCTCAGAACATCCCACACCCACAGCTGCCACACAGAGGGATCATCTCTGCTCCCCCAAACCTGCCCAAACTGGTCCAACCCCATCCTATAAATTCCTCATCATCCCACTTCAAATTTCCCTATTTTGAAGGATTGGCTGCCGAACCAAGCAGGGTTTTGCTGCGCTGAAAGAGCTGGGGTTGTAGGATGGATTTAATTCAGCAAAGTGTCAGCCTCTTGATGGATTGGATAAATGTTACCAGATAAAGCTGCTTGTTTTATTTTTTTGTTTCATTAAACAGCAACATGGCCGAGCAGTAAAAACCTGATCCCATTTTGATATGGTTTATGCTGCTGCATGGAAAAAAGCCTTTTATGAGTGTTGCTTAAAGCAGATAAGGAACTGAATGTGCTGAACACATGGGCAGAACAATCCCTCCAAACCAGCCTAACTGGGGCGATCAGGAGCAGATTCTCACTGGTGTCTGCTGGTTTTTAATGACATGCTTGTCAACATGCAACCTTAGAACGCAGACACCATGGTAACAGTTTTAACACAGTCTCTTTAAAGAGAATAATTGTGTGAAGCACAAATAGAAACATCTTGACTCTTGTAGTCTTTTAATCCACTTAGAGAAATGCTTTTCAATCCATCAAGCGGTGTTTTCTGGATCTTGTTGAACATCTGTCTTGGAATTACTTGGAATAAAAGTCTGAGCAGGTCCACCCACGCTGTGTTTGCTGTGGCCCTTAAAAGGAGAATTCAGATGTAATACTTTGATATTAGATTGGAGCTGGAGAACACCAGACAGGAAGAACTATGATATTCACTGGGTTATATAATAATAAACCACGTTGGAGCTGTTCCTGTGCCCTGAAATACCCAGGCATGAGCATTCTTTTAGTTGTGAGCGGTTCCAGTGCTTGGGATCTTGTGAAATCCATACAGAGGGGCAGGGACGGACTCTGCGCATCCCAGCACGCCCAGAGTGGGTTACACTGATGGAACCATGGAATGGTTGGGGTTGGAAGGACATTAAAGATCAACCCCTGCCATGGCAGGGCCACCTCCCACTGTGCCCAGTGTCCAGCCTGGCCTTGGGCACTGCCAGGGATGCAGGGGTGGAATTCCATGCCAGCCCTGCCCACCCTGCCAGGGAACAATTCCCAATTCCCAAAATCCCACCCAGCCCTGCCCTCTGGCACTGTGTCGTGGGTTGACAGCCTTTATCCCAATATCGTGTGTTGTGTCTGGCAGCTGTGCCTTTTCTCTCTTCCCCCCCCCCGGCCGTCTTGCTGCGGCGGGGCGGGGAAGAGAGGGGGGAGTGTTTGACCAGGCCTTTTTGCTTTTGGCTTTTGCTGCTTGGCTTGGCTTGGCTAGCCGCTTTGCTTGCTTGCTTTCTGCTTTTTGCGCTGTTTTTTTCTTTTCTTTTGCTCCCTCTTTCTTACCCTCCCCTGAAGATACTGGACCGGCTCCGGACCTGACCTGAGACGTCCAGGACACCTGGAGCTTGCAACAGAAGCTTGACGCCCTCACAACACACAGTCTGTTTTCTTTCTTTTCTTGTGTTGGGGAGTGTTCTTTTGTTACTTGTAAATAAATAGGTTTTGTTTTCCACTTTGCTCCTCCGAGAAATTCCTTCCCGAACCCGGTATTGGGGGAGGGGTGGTTGGAGGTTTGTTTTGTTTTGGGGGGCTCCCTTTTGGAGATTTCCCCTAATTTGTCCTAAACCAGGACACACTGGGAGCCATTCCCCCTCATCCTGCTGATGCCTGAATTTTTAGCTTTCATATTTCCCAGATTTTGAACTGCTTATATAACTCTGAACTTCATATGAAGAGTTAGCAAGTTCTCCTCACAGTTCAGCCACACAAACCAATCTTTTTCCAGGCCCAAAAAGTACAAACAGCAGCAAATTGAGGAGAGCAAACTGGGAGTTTGGGACTTCATCACCTGCAGCTGTAATTGGACAATTAACCCCAGTATAGAAATGAACCAAACCCTATAAAAGTGAGAAAACTCCTGACCCCAGGCCCATCTTGGGTCCATTTTGGTCCACCCTGGGTGCAGCCCCGGCTGGGCTCCTGTGCTGCCCAAGGTGGATCCTTTAAAGGCATTTTTAATAAATCCCTGCTTTATTCCTTTAACTCTGCCCGGCCTCTGTCACAAACATATTTTTTGAAAAATATTTTCATTAAGATTTTTCTCTCGAGAAACTGAAAAGTTAAAAAAAAAAAAAAAAAACGAAATGCAAACAAGAATTATCTGCTGCTGTGGAATGCAACGAGCGCGTTTTTGATTGGTTTCCATGTCGTCGTTTTTAATGAATAGTTTTAAACTGTCTAGTTTAAACTTTTAAACTCTCTGGTTAGTTACAAGATTTTGTTATCATTCTTTTTTATGTTTTTAAGCTTTTTGATGAAACCCTTTCTCTTTCTTTAGTATAGTTTCAGTATATAATTTTAATATAATATAATGTAATGTAATGTAATGTAATGTAATGTAATGTAATATAGTATGATATAATATAATATAATATAATATAATATAATATAATATAATATTTATATTATATTATATTATATTATATTATATTATATTATATATATCATAAAATAATAAATCAGCCTTCTGAAACATAGAATCAAGATTCTCATCTCTTCCTAAAACCCCTACAAACAGCACCCCAAGCCTCTGTTCTCTCCTCTGTTCTCCCTCTCAAGGCCTCCCCGTCCCTCCATCTCCATGGGGAATTTCCCTCTGCAGCTCTCCTGGAGCCCCTGCAGGCCCTGGAAGGGCTCTGAGCTCTCCTGGTCCCCTCTTTTACCCAGGTTTAACCCCCAGCTCCCCGTCAGATGCTGTTTGTTTCCCTGAGCCCACAGAAATTCCATTTCCATGCTGAAATCCTGTGGAAATGCAGCAGAACTTGCCTGGACTCTGCTGTTTGCTCTCTGTTAGCTGAATTATTGCTCAGCTTTTAGCCATGACAACACCGATGGCAACGTTTGTGCATCTTGAGTGCTCATCTGCCCCCGGAGATTTTCTGCTTAACACATTAGAAGTGGGTAAAGAAATCATTTATTTGATTTAATTCTTAAAAAAATCCTGTGTTTCACTTAAGGGAATTAGTGCCTTAAGCAATAAACACAGCTATGCAATAAACGGCATATGTGGGATCTATTAACCCAAGTGCTCGGCTCTGCCATCTCAATAATCCCCTTTTAGAGTTTCAGGCTGAAAAGTTTGTATGAGGATGATTGCTCAGAGAGTTTATTAAAAAAAAAATTTAGAAATAAAAATAGATCTTACAGCATTGGGGGTTTGTGATGTTGTTGGGCTGAGTTTTGATCCCCTCAAATTTCATTTTCCTACCCTCGGAAAAATTATTGGCAGTGTGAGATTGTGTCTTGAGTTGTCAGATCCTCAAAACTCCTGCACCATTTATTCCTAATTTATATGGACAAGGCAGCCCAAAAGTGTTTCCAACTCACCTTTCCTGTGTTTCTGCAATTAATTTTGCAAAAATTATTAACTTTGTACATTTAATAAATCCAGACAGAGATAATAATTCCCATTCTACAACTGCAGCAATGGCTTACAGTGGTCAGGACAAGATGATTCTCTTGACTAAAATAAGAATAAATTCAGCCCTAAATAAGAAATATTTTATGATTTTTCCCATATCTTTTATATCTCTCTGTATAAAATGCAATTCAAGACACCTTAATCTAAATTTAAAAACTATGATGTCAAACATTCCTTAGCTAAGAGCACCCTCAATTATAGCCAGAAAATGAATTGTTTGCCTTTGTCCTTTCCTTCCCATAAATGCCTTAATGGATAAGGAAATATTTTCCAGCACTCCACAAAAAAAAGCAAAAATCAAATGAGCAGGGATTATAGCAACAAGCATCAATGTTAATTCAGAAATGGATTAACAATTACAGATTTGAAGTCCATTAGCATTGATCCCCAGCACGGAATAGTTGTGATCAATAAGCTAATCTGTAAATTTGGTTAATTGAGTAAATCCTGTTTACTAAAGTATCCCATCATCTACAAATAGAAGGAGGTGAAAATCCTGCTTGCAGCAAAAAACGAATTTCAGAGCTGTCACATCAATGGAAAATTCATTCCAAATTGTCACGGGGAAAATTAATTCCAAAACTTCACAAGTTTCACAAGAAACATTTATTTTTAAATTAATAAAAATTCTCAACCCCCAAAAAAACCTCAAAAAATGTCACAGAAATGGGCCTGACACTGAGGGAAATAAAAAAACACAGAACAGCGCAAAAACCTCATAAGATTTTCAATTTTGGGGCTTTTTTTTTTTTCCCCTAAGAGCTTGTCCATGCAAGCTGCACTGCTAGACAGGAAAGGGAAATAGGAAAAATTGCTGGAAATTTTATATATCCTCACACCTATTTAAGTCTATTTATCCTAGCAGTCGTATCAGGACAACTCCATTGGTTAAAAATAATAAATCCTGGCCCTGAGTGGCAGCTTTAAACGGGAGGGTGAGACCTGAACCTGTCACTAATTAACAATAATTGCAGCCTGGAAAGAACAGGAGTGAAATATTGAATTGAATTCTTTTTAAAAAGGGGATTTAATGAAGAATAATTTAATTTTTTTTTTTTTTCTGGGTGTAGGTAACAAAATTGTGCTAAGTTAAAAGGATGCAAATTGTCATTTTTACCTGCAATTTTAAGTTTTCTGCTGAAAGCTGATGTGGCTTCACTTCAGAAATAATGAAATTATTATCTTAATTAAGGCAGTTAAAAGAATGGTACTAATGTAAGGAAAATTAAAATATCTCAGTGTACTTCACACAGAAATGCAGAAATATTTAAATTATTTTTGTTTTGGGGAGAAAATTTTGATTTTTCTACACACTCATTTCTACAAACCCCCAAATAATGGAACTGACAGGCCTTGGAGCACAACAGATCCCACAGCCTGAAAATCAAGTTTAAAAAAAAACCCTGTCATGATATTTGAGATCCTCAAAATCAGGAATAAATGGAAAAATGATCCTTTGTCATTCTCCTCATGAAAAGAAACCTGTTTGAACAGCAAATCTTAATAGGAACTGACACAAATAAATACAATATTCAGCTCTAATTCCATTCACAGCTGAAATTTTCCAAAATTTTGGGATATTCCAGCAGCCAAATGCACTCAGGGAAACCACAGAGTCAAATCCATCTGGTTTTGGAAGTGGATTATTCTTCCAAGCAGCTTTTAAATATTTTAACAATTTTTGGCTTGGGAAAAAAAAAAAAAAAACCACTCAAATTTAATTTTTGGCTTAAAAAAAACTAAAATTTTGGTTTAAAAAAAAAAAAAAACAAATTTAATTTTTAAAGATGGGCAGAGCATCTTTATGGGACGTTCAATTTTCAGCGCAATTCAAGGAGCTGGGAATTTTAAAACTTGCCCCAAGATTTCTGCTGAAAAGCTGGGATTGGATCTTTTACCTTGCCCCTTGCTCTGCACCAAACCCTCCCCAAACCTGTGACAACAAACAGAAAATGTTTTTGGAGAATATTTTTATTTTCCCCATGTGAGAAGAGGCAGGAACGGGGAGATCAGGAGCTGCAGAGGGATGGGGATTTTTGCACAGTGCCAGAGCTGTTTCCTCACCCAAGTGTAATTTTAGGGAAATTTGCAATAATTCAGCTGCAGTCGGGGGCGTTCTGTCAAGGTTTATAATGATTGCCACTGTTTTCTGTCCATGAAATTCTGCACTTTCTGCTCTCTACACCCAAAATTGCTGCTTAGTCCCTCTACAGCATTTTCTCTTTTTTTTTTCCCCCTAACAAAGCAGCATATAAATGAAAAAAAAAAGTTAATTACCTCCTAAAAAAGCAAATCTGTCTGAAGCCATAATATAAATATATCTCTTTTTGATGTGCTTCACCATCTCCCAGCTTTTAAAAATAATATTTAAGCTCGTGTTTGACTCTGAGGAAAGGAAATTTCATGTTAGGAGCTGATGTCAGCTGGTGTGATGCATCTGTAAATCCATAAAGGCACCTTGGTTTCAGTGGGAATTCAATAAATTAGTGGCATTATTAAAAATTTTCATAATCAGCATTTTTCATATCAGACAAATAAGGACAGGAACAGCTTTAAATGTGGCCGAACCTCATTTGGCTGTTCCTCGTTGCCAAAATTCCCAAGTCAATGTATTTTAAGTGTATAATTAAAGAGTTTTGTGTTTATATTTCAATATTTTTGTGGGGTTTTTTTGTGCCACAGGGAGCTGAGCATTGCCACTTGGTATTGGAAATGTGAATTATCATATATTATCAATAGAATATATTATCAAATATTATCAATACTGTAAAGGAAACCTGCAAACAACAAAAAAAAAAAATCTGTCCTTGTGACATTATTTCAAATTTAACAGGTTCTTGTTTTGGGAATTTTTCTGGCAACAACCTTAGGCACCCTAAATAATTTTAGAACTCTCACATCTGTGTTCAATAAATTTTTTCCTTGAAGTATGAAACAGATTAAATTCCTCTTCAGTGCTGAGATAAGCCAGAGGTGAAGAAAAAAAAGTATATTTAAATATGTACATTTTGAAAAATAAATAAATAAATAAATAAATAAATAAATAAATAAATAAAGTAAAATGTACAAATATATGTATTTTGTATGAAACAATCTAGATAAATATAAAAAGATAATATCCAAACATAGTATCTATATTATATAGTTTTATAAATAAATAATAAACACATGAATATTTTTAGAAATAATTTGCTATGTTTATATATAGAACAATAAATAAAATATATAAAGCATATTGTAGAGTTTAAAATATACTTTACAAATATATAATATATAATAATAATATATAATATATAATATATAACATTCAATATAATATATGATATATGATATATTGTATATGATATATGATATATAATATATTATATATCATATATCATATATTATATATTATATATTATATATTATATATTATATATTATATATTATATATTATATATTATATATTATATATTATATATAATACATTATACATTATATATTATACATTATATATTATATATTATATTATATACTATATACTATATACTATATATTATATACTATATATCATATACTATATATTAATTATATAATCCTAACAGGATTTTTAGTGACCCACACAATGCTCACAGTGATTTTCTCACTGTTTCTCATCTGTATACAAAGAAGTGCCTGAGAGCATCAGTAATTCTTAATTATTTATGAATAAACTAAAAAAAATGAAAGCTTGAATATAAAAAAATCTGATTCTCTTTCAGGATTAATGGATGAATATTTGATCTAAAGGACACTTATGATGTTTTATATTTAAGAAAAAAAGTGAAAAGGCTGAATTAGAATTTGGCTCATCCTCAGAGTGTGATCACTTGTTGATGGTGTTCATCAAAGGAGATCAATAATCAGAAATAAATTCCCTTTAAAAGGCAAAGAATAGAATAAATTCCCTTTAAAGGGCAAAGAATAGAATAAAACCCCAAGAAAAGAGGAATTTGCCCTGTGAACGTTTCCCTTTGGCTCTGGCACAGCCCAGGTTTCCATCTCCCGATGGCTTTGTGCAAACCCAGCGAGGAAACTCCGGACGAGTCTTTGTGCAATTGCCCAGGACATTTCTGTGTGCTGTCCCCTGCTCTAAAACCTGACGATCCTCACAGCAAACTGACTTTTCAAACCAATTTCATCGTGAATTCACAGCTGTCAAATTCACTTAAAATTCAAGATATCAACCCAATAATTGCTGGGTGTGAGTCTGAATTTCCTGATTTGTCCCCCAGAAAAAGCTCCAAGTAAAAGTGGAGCAGCACTTTGCAAAACCACACTGAACTCAGACTTTTTAAAAAAATCCTTGGAGTTTTCACAACAGAAATATTTCCAGTCTGATTTGAGGTACAACCATGATTTACTTGACAATTTAAATTAAATTTAGATTTGCCCAGTGCAAACCAGAAGGCTGAAAAACCCAGCAAGTAAAAAAATGCAGCTTTTTCCAATGAAACGATGAAAATAAAATTGGTTTAAAAGCTGAACTGCACATATTTTCCTAGAGATACTAACCTGTCTCCTCTGAAAAGATATTTTAATTAGGAAGGGGAGACACTGGGAATGACTTAAAGAAGTAAAAAATGAGCTCCTGTATCAGCTGCTTTCCATAATGATATTCTGTATTTTTATATTTGTCTATAGAAGTAATGAAAAAATGCCTCTCTTGCAACAAATCAATAAATCTATTTCTTTTTGGCATCTTCAGAGAAAACCTGTTTCATTTCTACCCGTGTGATTTCAGGGGCACATAAAGGATAGGAAATAAGCTGCTTTGTATTTTGGGCTTGGAAGGAAAAGGGGACTTGAGAGATTATTCAGGTTTTTTATAGCAGTAGTGGCTCATCTGCACAACAGATTACATCAGTACAGCAACTGAGCGTGGAAAATGTAGTCTGTGAAAAATGAGCTTTGCAAAAAACAACATAGCAGAACATTCTTGAGAATAAATACCAAATTATTCAGTTCTCATCCTAATTTGATGCAAAGAGAAAGACTTCTGGGAGGGAAGATGCAAAAATGTTCCTTTAATTCAATTTTTTCAACCCACAAACCCAAGTGGAGAAGTGAAAGACTCCGATATTTGGTGGAAAAGGCAATCCCAGATTATTTTTTAATTGGGATGGAATTCCCAGAGCAGCTGTGGCTGCCCCTGGATCCCCAAGGCCAGGCTGGACACTGGGGACAGTGGGAGGTGTCCCTGCCACGGCAGGGAATGGGAATAAATGATCTTTAGGATCCCTTCCAACCCCAGCCATTCCCTGATTCCCTGAAATGTGACTCAGACTCTGCTCTGCAGGGTTTGATAACATCAATCCAAGCAGCAATTTGACATTTCAGGTGGCAAATCTCTGAACTACACAGATTTATCTCACAGTTTAACTGCAGCACCAGCAGGACCCTTTATCCCAAAATTCCTCCCTCTGGAAGCAATTCCTATGGCAGTGTGCAAAGGATGGGGCTAAAATCCATTTATTTACACAAACTGACATAGTGGTCACCTCCCAGTTTGAAAGGACATGAAATGGGTGATTTTGGAAAGCTGCTGGGCTTTGCAGAGCTCTGGGTTCCTGCAGAACATTCCCAAGAGGATTCCTTGGGAAAAGGGGCTGCTCCTCTGCCCAGCTTTGAAAGGACATAAAATGAATCACTATGGAAAGATGCTCTGGGATCCAGCAGAACATTGCCAAGAGGATTCCTCCCTCTGGAAAAGGGGCTGCTCCTCTGCCCAGCTTTGAAGGGACACAAAAAATGATTATTGTGGAAAGCTCTTGGGATTTGCAGAGCTCTGGGATGAGGCAGGACATTCCCAAGAGGATTCCTTGAAAAAAGGGGCTGCTCCTCTGCCCAGCTTTGAAAGGACACAAAAATGGATTATTGTGGAAAGCTCCTGGGATTTGCAGAGTTCTGGGATCCAGCAGAACATTCCCAAGAGAATTCCTTCCTCTGGAAAAGGGGCTGCTCCTCTGCCCTGTTTTGAAGTGACACAAAAATGGATTATTGTGGAAAGCTGCTGGGCTTTGCAGAGCTCTGGGATCCAGAACATTCCCAAGAGGATTCCTTGGGAAAAGGGGCTGCTCCTCTGCCCAGATTTGAAAGGACATAAAATGAATTATTGTGGAAAGGGGCTCTGGGATCCAGCAGAACATTGCCAAGAGGATTCCTACCTCTGGAAAAGGGGCTGCTCCTCTGCCCAGCTTTGAAGGGACACAAAAAATGATTATTGTGGAAAGCTCTTGGGATTTGCAGAGCTCTGGGATGAGGCAGGACATTCCCAAGAGGATTCCTTGGAAAAAGGGGCTGCTCCTCTGCCCAGCTTTGAAAGGACACAAAAATGGATTATTGTGGAAAGCTCCTGGGATTTGCAGAGCTCTGGGATCCAGCAGAACATTCCCAAGAGAATTCCTCCCTCTGGAAAAGGGGCTGCTCCTCTGCCCTGTTTTGAAGTGACACAAAAATGGATTATTGTGGAAAGCTGCTGGGCTTTGGAGAGCTCAGGGATCCAGAACATTCCCAAGAGGATTCCTTGGAAAAAGGGGCTGCTCCTCTGCCCAGCTTTAAAGGACATTAAATGAATCACTATGGAAAGATGCTCTGGGATCCAGCAGAACATTGCCAAGACGATTCCTCCCTCTGGAAAAGGGGCTGCTCCTCTGCCCAGCTTTAAAGGACATAAAATGAATTATTGTGGAAAGCTCCTGGGATTTGCAGAGCTCTGGGTTCCTGCAGAACATTCCCAAGAGGATTCCTTGGAAAAAGGAGCTGCTCCTCTGCCCAGATTTGAAAGGACATAAAATGAATCACTGTGGAAAGATGCTCTGGGATCCAGCAGAACATTCCCAAGAGGATTCCTCCCTCTGGAAAAGGGGCTGCTCCCCTGCCCAGCTTTAAAGGACATAAAATGGATTATTGTGGAAAGCTCTTGGGCTTTGCAGAGCTCTGGGATCCAGAAGAACATTCCCAAGAGGATTCCTCCCTCTGGAAAAGGGGCTGCTCCCCTGCCACTCACTGATCTCCACACAAATCCACTTGGAACCCGAGTGGAAACCTCACCGAGGGCTCTGCCCAAGGCTCCCTGCTCCAGTTGCATTTTCCAGATTCCATTTCAGAAAGCAAAGAAGAGCTCCCAAAGTGCACAGTAATTTGCTGAAAAGGAAAAGCTCTGGAGGAGGCTGGCGGCCCCGTGAGCCCCTGTCAGAACAATCCCCTGCAAGCAGGGCTGTGTAAACTCAGCAAGCAGACAGGTTTTTGTGTTCCCAACAAATGGAAACTATGTCCCATAAAAGAACTTTAATGGCCAAATGACACTGGATTTTCTCTTTTTTTTTTTTTTTTTTTCCTGCAGCAGCAGCAGCAGGGTTTGAGATTTTCTTCCTTTTTGCCTTTTTTTCCACTCGGAACACACATTTTATCATGAACCTTAGCAGCACACAAACGGACAAACCCCATCAAAAGCTTCAGCTGCACTCAGTATTTCATATTATTTGGTGATGTATCAATTCTGCAAAGCTTTTCATTTTTTTTAAAGACTTGACAGGGGAAAAGAAAAAAAAAACCCTTCGGTGGAAAAACTTTCCCCCTCACAAAAGAGATGTTGTAGAATTTATGAAAACAAAAGTGCCAATAAGATTTTGCTTTAATACCTCAGGGAGAAACCTGATCATCTGCAGCAGTAAGAAAAAAAGATGCCTGCACGAGGTGCTCGACTAATTACAGCTGCTTTGGTGGGCAATATCCCTGGTGAAACAGATGGTGGGGACCTATTAACAAAAGTTTTTCAAACATCTGCTTACAATTTGAAGGCAATTGTAAATACAGCACAGAAGGTCAATTGGGCTCATTAAGGTCTATGTGCAAATCTACTGCTGCAGGTTTCTTTTTAGCTAATGCTGACTTTTTTTAACACAGGAAATAGAGTTTAATAGCAACTTGTGTCAATTTTGATTGTGATTTCATACAACAACAAACAACAATCGCAGGCCTTGTGCTTCACCAAATAACCCATTTTCCTTCCTCCTTTTCCTCTCTACCTACAGCACACTGCCACGGCTCTGTGAGGTAAAGGAAGGGTTAGAAATTGGGCAATTACACAGAAATGATTGATTTTACTTTTAAACACCAATTATGGATCGTGATAGGAAATCTTCAGTTGTTGAACCAAAGAAAAAATGAGTTTGATTACAAACGCACGGTTATGAGAGGAAAAATTATTCTTTCAAGTGTCGGAACAAAACACAGATGGTCAGCAGGGCTGAAACACTGGAAATCATGGAATGGTTTGGGCTGGAAGGGACCTCAAAGCCCATCCAGTGCCATGGCAGGGGACACCTCCCACTGTCCCAGGCTGCTCCAGCCCCAGTGCCCAGCCTGGCCCTTGGGCACTGCCAGGGATGCAGGGGCAGCCACAGCTGCTCTGGGAATTCTATTTCAGCCTCTCCCCACCTTCCCAGGGAACAATTTCTTCCTAATATCTGACCTAAAGCTGTAATTTTTCAGTGTGGGAGCCGTTCCCTGTGTGCTGTCCCTGCATCCCCGGCAATTGTCTCTCTCCAGCTTTCCTGGGGCTCCTCCAGGCCCTGCAAGGCCACCCTGAGCTCAGCCCAAAGCTTCTCCTGTGGCAGGTGAGCAATGCCAGCTGTGCCAGCCTTTCCTGCCAGCACAGGAATATCCTGAAACTCACCCAGTGCCACCCCTGCCATGGCAGGGACACCTCCCACTGTCCCCAGTGTCCAGCCTGGCCTTGGGCACTGCCAGGGATCCAGGGGGCAGCCACAGCTGCTCTGGGCACCCTCCCAGGGAAGGATTTTCCCCAGTTCCCACCCAGCCCTGCCCTCTGGCACTGGCAGCCATCCCCTGTGTCCTGGCACTGCACAGGGACAGGGGACTGAGGCACAATCCAGGTCTCCAAGGGGATTTTCCCAAGTTCACCAGGCCATCACTGGGATGGGCCAAAACCACAACAGCCACGGCACGAGGTTTGCCCGGTGTGAGGATTGGGCAAAGGGTGAGAAAAGTGCTCAGAGGGGAGAAGGAATCACAGGTTCAGACAGAAAAGCAGCCAGAGAATCCCAGAATGCCAGAGTGGTTTGGGCTGGGAGGGGTTTTAGGGATCACCCAGTGCCACCCCTGCCATGGCAGGGACACACTCCCACTGCCCCAGGTGCTCCAGCCTGGCCTTGGGCACTGCCAGGGATCCAGGGATGGAATTCCATCCCAGCCCCTCCCAGGGAACAATTCCTGCCCTAAATCCCACCCAGCCCTGCCCTTTGTCAGTTTAATTCCCTCTCCATCAGCCCTCCTCCAACTGGAACCACCCAGGAACAATTTTCTGAGGAATTTCTCCAGAGAAAATCCCCTGATGCTGCACCCAGCAAGAGCCCTCAGGCCCTGCCAATCTTCTGCTGCAGACTTTAATCAGCATTCCAGGAACAGGGAATGCCAACCTGAGCTGGAGTTTTCAGCACTGCTTCCACTGGAGTGATGCAGTGAAGTTCTCTCTGGAGTTACAGCTTGGATAACCCAGGGTGGATTCTGCATCCCTGCGGTGCCCAAGGCCAGGCCTGGAGCACCCAGGGACAGCGGGAGGAGTTGGGGCTGGGGGATGATCCTCAAGTTCCTTCCACCCCAAATCACTCTGGGATTCATTTCATGATTCTGATGAGTCCTCTGAGGTCCCTTCCAGCCCAAAGCATTCCCTGATTTTATGATTCTGTATCAAATCTGTGCAAGGATTTGCCCCTCTGTGCAAGGGCCCAACCAAGAGCAACCTTCAGCTCAACAGATCCCAACCACTTCCTTTGCACTCCCAAAAATACCTGTGTCCCACCAGGAACTTGTCTCAGTTATACATGGAAAAATCTCTTTGTAACACAAACCTGACAGATTCCAACATACAGAACACGTTTATGAAAAGCAGAAGGAAAAATGCTCTGATGTGGGGAAAATCACAGGATTAAAACCCCAGCCTTCATCTCGATAATAAAGATCATAAATGTGATGGCAAATGCTGATCTATTAAAATCAAAATTAATGATTTTGGAAAAATATTTAGGAGCATTTTAAGGATCACTAATTTATGAATCTATCACTACCTGTCGCTATCAAGACAGCAACTTCACTGCATTCACTACAAGAAAATGAATGAATTCCACAGCTTCAGAATATTGTGCCTCACACCAAATGTGGAAAAATTCTACTTTAAGCAATTTGCTGCACATTTTAAAGAAAACACATCTTAGAAATAAACACTGAACAGCACTAAACAACTTTTACTATCAGTAGTGGTTCCCAGGTGAAATTATTAAAAATAAATTGGGTATAATATAGATGAAAGTGTAGAAGTTTTAAGAAGTTCTATGTGTGACCTTGAAGCTGTGTTCACACGGACCTGAATGAGTAATATGAGTCCTCCTTGGCCAAACAACAGCTAAATCTGAAAGCAAACACCAAAGCTTGCAGAAAACATCCCATCAATAAAGATTTGTCCTCACCCAGCTTGGCCCAATATTGCTCTAAAAACTTATCACTCCCTCCATCTTCCCCCCCACTAAAAAGGATATTTTCAATGACTTTAGGACAATTTTTCCAAGACATTTCTCCTTCAGCCAGCAACTGGAAGAGTCTGACAGGACTGTGGATTTTTATTTCTTGCAAAGGAGGTTGGTGGCTTTATTTTGTAGGGCTGAGGAGTCTGAAGATTATCATGGATAATCTGTAAATGGAACTTCTGATTATGTGGGTTTTATCTTCAAGTTCAATTTAGCTGAGCAGAATATCATTAATTGAGATTGAACAGGTGGTAGAATGAACATTATTCTTTGTTTTTAAAAACCTACGGCTCAATTGTGGCAATTCCAGAGACTCCAGGTCCATTCAGTACCACAAAGAGAAAAGACTGGTGACATAAATTATCCCATCTCCAACCTTCCCCTCAGAATTCAGACCCTTTATGGCACAAAACTGATTTTACTGCTTTAACCTGCTTTTACTGCACTGATCTGGGTATTTTTCTTGCCTGAGGAAGTGAGAAGAGAGGGAGAGGAGTAACATTTCATCATGAAAACAGAACCAGGAGCACCTACCCATAAGGACTTAGGAGAGAAGTAAACTATCATTACCACTTCCACCAGCTTTTAAAATTCCCCATTTAAATCCTGATTCCACTTCACTTATGCAGCTCAAATCGGGATGCCAGAGGAGGAAAAGTCCTTACATTTTATTAGGAGTTAAATGAAAAGTGTTACACCACTTCTATTCCTTGGATATTACTCAGTACCAGTTAATTAGAAAGGAAAAAAAAAAGCCATTTACTTCCAAATCAAATCCCAGAGAAACTGGGTGGTGGGAAAGGTAAGGATCACCCCAAGAAAAAATAATAAACCAGCAGGAAGGTAACTGTGATGATGAAAGGATTTGCTTCAGCCTAGGAGGACATAAAAGATGAAGTTCTACAAAGGCCATTAAGGCGTTCACCAGCTCACTGCAAATTACACTAAGCACTTGGTGAGGAAATAACTTGGCAGATGTCAGCACTGGGGAAGCCAAACAAGCTCTTGCACTGAAGGATAATGTAACTGCAGAGAGGGTTTGTTTTGGAACCATTTCCACAGCCCAAAAATCATCTGGCAAGGCTGGGCTTACCAAAGGAAGAAACGAGAGAGAGCCGTGAGTGCTTATGTGACAAATGCACATTTCTGCCATTTCCATACTCTGAAACAAGATATCACGCCCCAATTTGGGTCAGAAAACACTGAGTGCTTGAGAGAGGCTGCAGCAGATCTTCGAAAACTCAAATATTTGTGTAACCTCTTGTTTCACAAGTGTTGTACAAACACCACTGAGGACACACCACCGCTTTGTGCAGCTCAGACCTTCCATCTTCTGGGCTCTGCTACTCCACTCTTATCTTCTGCAGTTGGGAACTGCATTCCTGAGTGGGATTTACAATTTAAACCAGGACCCAACCCAGTGAAATTGAGGATTATTTCCCCCTGTCCATCTCCACACACATTCATCCCCCAACATTAAACTGGATATTTAATGATATAATTAATGTACTGTGAGGTTCCACTTTGAGGAAAACTATGCTTAAAGATGAGACAGAAATATATCCTTGGCAGAACTGGCCAGGCAGATAAATTATTTCCTCATGTTGGCATTTTTGATGAGGGGTTTTTTTAATTTGCTCTTCTTTCACTGTTCTACACGTGGATGTTTTCCCCCCTTCTCTCCTCTCAGCAAGGCACCATTTGCATCAGCACACATCTAATAGGAACTAAATCAACAAATTTTAATTCACAGGGTTCATCATAAAGCCATAACACAGATTTGCTCCTGCTTCAAATTCTTGAAATAATTGCCTGAATTTTTTAAATGAAGTTGTCCAGTGCTGTCACCCACCACACGCACCAGGTTTCATGCAGCTTACTGAGACAAGGAGTGAAAATGTTACTGACTTTTATTATTTTTACCATTTGAAAACAGCATGGCTCCAATCCAAGCCAAAGAAATCATCTGGACAGCTCTGCTCCTCTGGTAATTACATGGTTGTAAGAGGGGCAGCTCCTTGAATAAAACTTCACAACGAGGAGTTATGTGGAACTAATGCAAGGCAAATTCCTGCTGGGATTGAGAAGCACAGGAGGGGTTTGGAAAGGACTTAAAGATCACCCAGTGCCACCCCTGCCATGGCAGGGCCACCTCCCACTGTCCCCAGTGCCCAGCCTGGCCTTGGGCACCTGCCAGGGATGCAGGGGTGGAATTCCATGCCAGCCCTGCCCACCCTGCCAGGGAACAATTCCTCATTGCCAGGATCCTATTACCACGCCCTGAGTGGGCGCGGCTGGTGAGAGACAGACGGTGAATCTTGTTTCTTGAATCAGAGGCTTGATTTATTAGGATATATATATAATACATTATGACTATACTAAATAGAATACAGAGAGAGGTTTTGCAGAGCTGCTAGGCTAAGCTAAGAATAGAATAGAAAAGAATCTACAACAAAGTTGTGTTCAAGGACTCAGTCCCCTAGCTTGCACTGGTGATTGGCTCTTAATTATAAACATAGAAAATGAGCCAATCAAGGTGTTCCTGTTGCATTCCACAGCATCTGATAATAATTGTTTACCTTCTCTTTGGGGGCCTCGTGGCCTCCTGAAGATGCAGAAATCCGAAAGAAAGGATTTCTGTGGAGAAATGTCTGCGACAGGATCCCACCCAGCCCTGCCCTCTGGCACTGGCAGCCACTCCCTGGGTGCTGTCCCTCCAGTTCTGATGAACTGTCCCTCTCGCAGCTGCCCTGAAGCCCCTTCAAACCCTGGAAAGCTGCTCTGAGGTGGCCTCACCTCTTCTTCTCCAATTTCACAGAATCCCAGAATCCCTGGGTTTGGGAGAGACCTCCAAGACCATCGAGTGCAGCCCAGCCCCAACTGAACCCTGGCCCCCAGTGCCACATCCAGGCTTTGTTAAACACACCCCAGGCATGGGGACTCCACCCCCTCCCCCGGGCAGCCATTCCAGAACTTTCTCACCCTGGCTGCAAAAACCTTTTCCCTGCTCTCCAACCTGGATTTCCCCTGGTGCCCATCGAGGGCTGTGTGCTCTTGTCTTCAGACCTCTGCACCATCCCACACACATGGGAGAGACAAACTGCAGCTAAAAATGGAGTGCTTGAAAAACAACAGATATTTGAGGATGATGGAAGAAAAGGAAAAAAGAAGATCAGGCTCTTTCCCCTCTCATTCTCTTGTCCCACAGAGTTCTCCACTCTCAGCTTCATTTGTGTTCCAATTTAAGTGCAAATTTCCCTGGACAAACTCATGGGAGAACAAGAAAACTGAGTTCAACCTCAGCTGAAAGTTTCCCTCCTGCTGAGGCTGCCTGAAATCAAGGCACTGAAATTCTCTGAACCAGCAGGTGCCTCCAGGCAGGCACCCAGACCTCAAAAGACAGAATCTCAGGATCATCAGAGCTGGGTAAAAACCTCCACAGGGTCATCAAGTCCAACCTGTGATGGCTCAGACACCTGAGGTGAAAATACAGCCCAGGAATCTCCACTGGGGAAGGATCTGAAACATCTTTCCAAACAGAAATCAGCTTTTACTGAGGAATACATTTTCATTCAAGAGGATGAAAACAGTTTTAATTTGAAATGTCTGACTTTCTCCTACAGCAAGGCAGCTGAAATTCTCAGAATTTGCTCAGACAGAACTCAGCACCATCAGTTCTGTGTGTTTACCCACAAAAGGCACATTGGCTGTGCCTGACATTAAAAACATTTTCCGTTCAGCAACTGCTTCTCCCAGAGAATCACACTGGTGGTTCCCTCAGAATTTTTAATTATTTTTTTTTTATCACAAAAAGTGCTTCAAAATGGTGGCCCTGACATGTGACACTGACACTGATTCCTAAGAAAGGGCACTGTTCAAGTCATATTAAATAAACACGAGCTGCCACACATCAACCTTTCGATTGTCTGCCAGGAGCAGCGGCACCTGGGAAGGAAATGTTGCATCCCTACTCTTATAAATAATTCAGTAATTGATGTCTATTAAAAATTAACTTTAACAAATTATCATACCATATAATTTTGATATTGTACAGTTTGTAATAACTTTTAACAGCTTTTCATACAGCATAGTTTGTCCACTTTTGTGGCCAGTGCTCTGGGCACTGTGTAACTCATATTCTCAGAACATCATTTATCGATGATACTTTAATTTATAGACAATGTGAAAAATATATTTTAGTTTTGGCTAATATTAAAATATGTTTTGTACATTTAACTTTTGCAGAAGGAGCTGCAATTGTCAAATAATAAGTAATGCTTTTGTTTTTGTAACTAACGGACATTAAAAAGAACTCCAACATATTTATAAAATAACTAATCATTTTTAATCTATATGATTAAAAAGAGATGTGATCAATAACTATCAACTACTAAAACCACAAAAGCAAAAAACTGTTGTAAAGAAATGACACACAACCCTCAAAAACAATTTCGCAATTTCTACACGAGTCAAGAATCAAATCAAGCTAAAGAATTCCTGGAACATGTAAACAAATACAAAAAGAATGTTTTAATATGTACAATCCTCATAAATGTGTATTTGACCAATGCAATAAAAAACTATATTTAAAAAATTGTTATAGTTAACAGTGTGCCTCCAACTAACGCTAGACACCCTGCACTGTCTATTATCTTTTTAGCTCTTTTTAGCAAATATTTAAAAGTTTTACAGAGTGGAGCTGGTTTCTCACACCTGCCAAACCCAGCCAAGGAGGCTCCCTCAGGAAGCAGCACTTGAACAGGGTAAGAGCCAGGCAGCCCCAAACCCCAGGGAGGTGAGTTGGGTTACAGGATGTAACTGGGCTGTGGGTTCTGTCCCCACCTGTCAGAGCTGGGGCAGTTCTCTGCTGTTCCTGGGGCAGTTTTTCCTTTCTCTCTCCCACAGCCAACCCTCCCTGCAGGAGATCTCTGCTGTCCATGGCCACTGAGTGTCCCTGCAGGGCTGATCCAATCCCAGCATCCCATGGGGAGATGCTCCGCCCAGGGGAGGAGCCAAGCATTCCTGCCTGGATCCAATCTGAGGTGCTGGGACAGCAGCACAGTGTCACCGACATCTTTTCATAAAAATCCTTTCCTTGGGATTTTTCCTCTTCTGGGAAGCTGAGGCCCCAGAAGAAGAATGTAAACGGTTGTTATCTGCTGATGTGGAATGTAACAGGTGCAACTGGGATTGGCCCACGTTCCATGTTTACAATGAAGGGCCAATCAGGGACCAAGTTCTCTGGGGCAGATTCAAAGAGAGTTCTCTCGTTATTAGATTCCTATTCTATTCTTAGCTTAGCAGCTTCTGAACTTTTCTCTCTATTCCCATTAGTATAGTCATAATGTATTATATATCATAAAATAATAAATCCAGCCTTCTGATCATGAAGTCAAGATTCTTGTCCATCTCTCTCACCCTGAAGACCCTTGCAAAGCCTTGCAACAGCACAGCCTTTCCACGGCATTGCCAGAGGAGCAGCTGCCTCTTCCCCTGGAGCTGCAGAGGAAAACTCCCCCCTTGTGCAGGATCCCTGCTGCAGCAGAGCCACAGCTGGCACTGCAGGAGGGCTGAGCCCCCGTGGAATCAATGGATTAAAAGAAACTTTTTTTAAGAAAACACATCTTAGGAAATAAACACTAAACAGCACCTTCTACTACCACTAGTGGTTCCCAGTTAAAATTACTAAAAATAAATTCCGTATAATAGAGACAAAGTGTAAAACCTGTAGAAAGTTCTTTCTATCTGCAACATTGAAGCTCTGCTACCACCACCCTGACCCACAGGGTATCAGCTCCTATTCTTACTCAGTCAGTGTTGTTTTGTATTACTGCATTCTTATTTTATTTTTCCCTAATAAAGAACTGTTATTCCTATTCCCATATCTTTGCCTGATAGCCCCTTAATTTCAAAATTATAATAATTTGGAGGGAGGGAGTTTGCATTTTCCATTTCACAAGAGGCTCCTGCCTTCCTTAGCACACACCTGGCTTTTCAAACCAAGACATGCACACACCCCACTGAGGGAAACCCCACCTAGGGATCAGATTCCTCTTGGAATGAGGTGGGATGAGGCACAGGATGGAGATGGAGAGATGGTGAACGTGTTTTGAAACCTGAAAAGCAGAATGAGGCACCTCAGCTCTACCAGAACACACAAAACTGCAAACACAGAAAAGGAAAATCCTTCAGCCTCACAGCACCTTCCCTGGGTGACCTTAATATCCCACAGCAAAAAAAACACCTTCAGAAAGACTGGAGCACATGACAGATTGAAAACAAAACAATTTGTCCGTGGAAAAAAAAAAGATATTCCATAATACACAACCTTAAAGAAGCTTCTTAACAACTATGCGGTCATAGCTTGTATAGACAGCCAAAACTTGATTTTTTGTTTTTTTAATTTGGTGTTTAATTTTATTAAATAGAGGAAGAAAACCCCCTGGTTTGCTGGAGAGCAGCTCAGGGCTGTGCTGGAGGTGCCAGCCAGCCAGGATGGATGAGCATTCCCGGCAGGATGCCCCACAGAACTGCCTGGAATCTCCTGTGTCAGCCCCAGCAGGGAGCCTGGGGCACTGTGGGACACAAAAACACCCCCAGCTTGTCTCCGACCAAAGTCTCCCGTGCCAGCATCCATCAGATAAACACAGGGATAAAAAACCCATCTGAATCATCTCACAGCACAAGAAAAATGCAAAAGGAATTACAGCACAGTTGGAATCTTGGTGTTATTTTTTTATATATTTTACTCAACTCTGAGCTAATCCTTTGTGATCTAAATTTAGCTCAGGCTTTCCTTGTATAGTAACCATCCCTGTAAAAAAATAATCCCTATTTCCAAGAAGGTTTTGCTGGGTATTAGATAAATGCAGATGTAGCCAAGTAACAAAGAGAACTTGGTTCTGGATCCAGTGAATGCAACCCCCACATTCACATTTCCTTTTTTAACACCATTTGCAGGTATTTTTGTAAAGAACTGGATGAAGCGTGTGCTTAAAACATTGGAAGAATGAGGATTTTAATTTCAAAAAAAAACTATAAGCACTCTTTGTAGAAAGCCTTCCTGACATGAGTTAGAGAACATATAAACAAAATAAAATAGAATAAATAAATGAAATTATGGAAAATTTACATCCAAAATTTTGGAAAATCTTGGGTTACCAGAGTTTATGAGCCATGGCTAAAGAGAGGAAGGAAAGGAAATAGGAAAAAGAAAGGAAGTGGTGGAAGGAAGTGGCGGGCGGAAGTGGAGGAAGGAAGGAAGGAAGTGGCGGGCGGGTGGGCGGGCAGAAGGAAGGCAGGGAGGGAGGGAGGGAGGGAGGGAGGGAGGGAGGGAGGGAGGGAGGGAGGGAGGGAGGGAGGAGGAAGGAAGGAAGGAAGGAAGGAAGGAAGGAAGGAAGGAAGGAAGGAAGGAAGGAAGGAAGGAAGGAAGGAAGGAAGGAAGGAAGGAAGGAAGGAAGGAAGGAAGGAAGGAAGGAAGGAAGGAAGGAAGGAAGGAAGGAAGGAAGGAAGGAAGGAAGGAAGGAAGGAAGGAAGGAAGGAAGGAAGGAAGGAAGGAAGGAAGGAAGGAAGGAAGGAAGGAAGGAAGGAAGGAAGGAAGGAAGGAAGGAAGTGGCGGAAGGAAGGAAGGAAGTGGCGGAAGGAAGGAAGGAAGTGGCGGAAGGAAGGAAGTGGCGGAAGGAAGGAAGTGGCGGAAGTGGCGGAAGGAAGGAAGGAAGGAAGGAAGGAAGGAAGGAAGGAAGGAAGGAAGGAAGGAAGGAAGGAAGGAAGGAAGGAAGGAAGGAAGGAAGGAAGGAAGGAAGGAAGTGGCGGAAGGAAGTGGCGGAAGGAAGTGGCGGAAGGAAGTGGCGGAAGGAAGTGGCGGAAGGAAGGAAGGAAGGAAGGAAGGAAGGAAGGAAGGAAGGAAGGAAGGAAGGAAGGAAGGAAGGAAGGAAGGAAGGAAGGAAGGAAGGAAGGAAGGAAGGAAGGAAGGAAGGAAGGAAGGAAGGAAGGAAGGAAGGAAGGAAGTGGCGGAAGGAAGGAAGGAAGTGGCGGAAGGAAGGAAGTGGCGGAAGGAAGGAAGTGGCGGAAGGAAGGAAGTGGCGGAAGGAAGGAAGGAAGGAAGGAAGGAAGGAAGGAAGGAAGGAAGGAAGGAAGGAAGGAAGGAAGGAAGGAAGTGGCGGAAGGAAGTGGCGGAAGGAAGTGGCGGAAGGAAGTGGCGGAAGGAAGTGGCGGAAGGAAGGAAGTGGCGGAAGGAAGGAAGTGGCGGAAGGAAGGAAGTGGCGGAAGGAAGGAAGGAAGTGGCGGAAGGAAGGAAGTGGCGGAAGGAAGGAAGGAAGGAAGGAAGGAAGTGGCGGAAGGAAGGAAGTGGCGGAAGGAAGGAAGGAAGGAAGGAAGGAAGTGGCGGAAGGAAGGAAGTGGCGGAAGGAAGGAAGTGGCGGAAGGAAGTGGCGGAAGGAAGTGGCGGAAGGAAGTGGCGGAAGGAAGTGGCGGAAGGAAGTGGCGGAAGGAAGGAAGTGGCGGAAGGAAGGAAGTGGCGGAAGGAAGTGGCGGAAGGAAGTGGCGGAAGGAAGTGGCGGAAGGAAGTGGCGGAAGGAAGTGGCGGAAGTGGCGGAAGGAAGTGGCGGAAGTGGCGGAAGGAAGTGGCGGAAGGAAGGAAGTGGCGGAAGGAAGTGGCGGAAGGAAGTGGCGGAAGTGGCGGAAGGAAGTGGCGGAAGGAAGGAAGGAAGTGGCGGAAGGAAGGAAGTGGCGGAAGGAAGTGGCGGAAGGAAGTGGCGGAAGGAAGGAAGTGGCGGAAGGAAGTGGCGGAAGTGGCGGAAGTGGCGGAAGGAAGGAAGGAAGGAAGGAAGGAAGGAAGGAAGGAAGGAAGGAAGGAAGGAATCTACATTCCAAACCCATCCACACTCCAGCCCTTAGGAATTGTCACTCTCTGAGATTTTGGTTCCAAATCCCACACATTCCACCTCACTTGGTTCATGCTCACAATATTTCACTGCTTAGCTTGGCAAAGCATCAAACCAGATTTTTTTCACCCCTCTTAACCTCTGCTGTTGGCACACACCCGTTTATTAAGCTCAGGGCTCACAGCAAATTCCCATTTTCCCTCCCAACCAATATAATCCTATTGCCATCAACACCCCCTGCTACAGCCCCAGCCAACTGGAGAATGCTCCCGTTTTCCTCCCAGGGAAGGGGCCCTGGTTGCTATCCCGTTATTCCCCAATTCCTAATGAAAGATAATTCATCACTGAATAATTTTATCTGTTCTGATGACCACTGAGTGCTGAACTCTCCAAGCAGTGCATTAGATAAATAACAGGATATTTGGTAGGATCCTAATATTCCAATTACCTGTGCTCCCAAACTCTCCTACTGAATATTCCCTGTCCATGCCATGTTGGAATAAAAACCAGAGGAGTCTGAGGAAGAACCTGCAGGCATCCTGAGTGGAACAGGATCTGCTGAGTGTGTGATAATTCACTTGTGGGGAATTTTGGAAGGAACTGGAGAAGGGACTTCTGATTTATTTTTGATGATGTGGTTTATTTTTCTTATCTTCTACATAGGCAGGAAGGGTGAGTTCAGCTCAGCCTGGTTCAGGACGTCCCAAGACCCTCAGTTACAAGACCTTTTGAAGAGTTATTGACCAATAAAACACTGGCAACAAGGATATTTATGTTTTTGACCCAATTCTTAAATATTTCATCTTATAGACCCCTGTTACAGTGTGAGCTTTCTTAGCCAGTCATGTTCTGACACACAAACCTACAGTGCTGCATTCTCAACTCCTTGTTTACCTTGATGCCCCAGGTTTGAGCTTTTCTATGTTTCACATTCTGTGCTGCTTTAGTGTGTGGGGCTGGGTTCACATTCAGGGATGCTGAGCTCTGTGCACAGAGCAGGGACACAAAACAATTCCTGCTCCAGCTGGGCACCAAGGACAAATGAGCCAAATCTCAGCCCAGGAGCACAAACCCCGTGGGCTGGAGAGAGAAAAACAAGCAGGGTGGGACTGCAGGGCTAAAGCTGCAATGGGACAATGAACTGCAAGGTGCAAATGGAGCAGAACTGATCCCAGGGACAGAGCCCGTGCCCGGCCGTGCATTTTGGGGCCATTTTGGTTCATCCTGGGTGCAGCCCTGGCTGGGCTCTGGTGCTGCCCAAGGTGCATCCATGGAGGAGATGCTGTGAATAAATCCCTGCTTTATTCTGGAGCTCTGCCCAGCTCTGCTCTGGGGCAGCCTGCACAAGGCATCAACCTCTAGAACTGCTTGTATTTTTTCTAGATCTTAAACTCTAAAACTCTCAACTTTTCTTTCCTCAGCTTAACCTGTCTCTGCATTAAACCCCAAATCCACATTGTCCCTTCCAGCCCCTCAGTTTGGGAGCCTTTCCCAAGGTCTCAGATCAAATCCTGGGTTTCATTCTGAGCTTTGGCTTCCAGGCCCAAAGTCCTGAGAGTTCCCTGCATTTCAGATTGCAGCACTAGTGACCAACCTGGACTCTGTAAAATAAGAAAATTCCCATTTTTCTCCCATATTCTTCCCTTTTCCTTCCATCCTCCTCCCCAAAACTGGACTAAAACTCTGCAGAGTCAGTGGCTTCTCTGCTCTCTGGTTTCTGCTGAGTCAATCAGCACTAAGAGTGAAATGTTTTACAGCTCTTCTTGCAGACACCCCTAAAAGGCATTTTTGCACCTCTTCTTGGCTACTTATATTTCTGTATAAAACACAAGGGGAAAAAACCCCATAAACTGCTATTTCTGCAACCCAAAGCTGAAAAAAAAAGGTTTTTTTCTAGTATAAAGCAAGCCAAGATTTGAGTTTCTAATTGAAATAAGATTGATTTCTTCTAATTTACTGGTTTTTACCTATCAGGAAGCCACTATCAGGATTATTTCAACAACAAAATATTTGTTTTTTGTGGAAAGACTTAAGTTCTGCAATTTCTAGTTTTAATAATTCATAGTAATTAAGTAAGCTGTAGCAAGAAGTAGTTATAGTTTATCTATCTCAAACATGAAATCAAACAAATAAAAGCCCCAAATAACTAAAAACAACAAGAAGAAAGGAAATAAAAATTACTGATAGCAGGAAAAATTGGAAATGTGTGAGGAAAATACCGGGAATAGAAATAAATACAATGCAAATAGAAAATGTCTTTTTTGTGGTCCCCAAAAAGCTAATTTGCAAACTTTTCAAACTTTAATTTGCAAACTTTGTCTAGAATAGAAATTTAAAAACACATTTCTGCCATCCCTGGCAGTGTTCGAGGCCAGGCTGGAGCAGCCTGGCACAGTGGGAGGTGTCCCTGCCATGGCAGGGGTGGCACTGGGTGGGTTTTAAGGTCCCATCTAACCCAAACCATTCTGCAATTTAATAATTCTGTAATTTTATGATTCTAAGTCTAAACTGAGCGGCAGCACAATGCTGATATAAAACCAGAAATATCAGGATCAGAACAAGCCAGGAAAACCAGCAGCAGTCCCAGCTCTGCCCTGAATTTCCAACACCTTCACATTCAAAGTTTTCTGGTGCTTCCCTCGCACAAGAAAACCCCAAATTTCCACTCCCAGCTGCTCCTCCAAACCCTGGCAGGAGGTGATGGTTGTGTTTTTCCAGCAGATGGATTCTCCAGCATTCCACAGGCATCACTCCCTGCTAACCTGCCCTGCTCTGCTGACTCCGAATGGACGCCACGAACTCCTCGTGCCAACAGCCACCAGAGCAGAGCTGAAATGTGCATCCAAGCAGGTGGCCACCAGCAGCTCCTTTCATCTCCCACATCTGGCACCACTCCCCATGCAGAGTTTATACATTATCTGTTGCCAATAAATCATAAAATCACACAATCGTGGAATGGTTTGGGTTGGAAGGGGCCTTCAAGATCGTCTGAGCTCTGAAGTTTTTCTATTGACACTTAACAGATGCAATATAGGGAGTATTTTTAAATCCAAAAAGTGCAAGGTAATATATTCTAAATATATTATTGTAAACATATTGTATTTAAAAAAAATATTTTTAAAAGCAGGAAATATAAGTAATCTGTGGGATTCAGATTAGGTATTGAAATATTATTATAACTGTAGGAAAGACTGAAAGGATGATTAAAAATAAACCAGGAGAGCACCATTTGCAGATTCAGTTATGACCACAAGCAAAGTTATTATTTAGTGCCAACAAAATAAACGTGCTCTCCCCTTCCCTCTCGCTCCCCAATTCCCAATTTAAACAAAACAATTGGGACTGGAACCACCACGTGCTTAACTGGAATTCTTACCAGTGTTTAACTTCAGAAAAATCAGAAAAACCCAACCTCAACACTGAGCTAATTTTATTTCACTTGACAATCTGCCAATGGAGCAGGGGAGTCTTGGGCTTGTGATCACTAATTGTTTGATAAATGCTTTAACAATGATTGTTCTCCAATTAATGCTGCAATCTCCCTAAACTCATTTATTTTACATTAAGCTTGGAGTATTTGCCTAAGAATAACCAGTAAGAATTTGTTTCCCTTGAATTTTTATTTGCTTCCTCCTGTGTTTCAGCTCACCTCCCTCCTTTTCTTCCTTATCCACCTTTCTCTCTTCATCTTCTTCAGCCTGATGATCCATTTGAATAAAAATCCAATTAAAAATTTCCATGGGACACTTCATAGCTGCACCCCACAACTCCTTAATGTAACGAGCCACAAGAGCTTTGTGTTTGCAAAAAATCCTGTAAAACCCTTAGGAGTTTCTTCTTTTTTTTGGATGTAAGATGATATCACCAGTAAAACAAAAGTGCAAAAATAGTGTCAGCTCAAGTTTACAAAAAAAACCCTGGATGTTCATCTATGTTTAAGAGTTCAGCAAAAAGAACAATGCCAGTAAATTTCTGGAGAGCAACACGAGGTACAGGGTTTTATGGCAATCCTGGGGATCACAAAGCTGCAGTGGGGGAACCTCACCTTTTTTTACACACCATTCTCCAGGCTGTGACATTTCAGGCTCAGTGATATGAGGTGTGATAAATGCAGGACCTCGTTTGAATACAAACAGATTCTTAAAATATTTTAACTAGGACTATAAGTGAAAATAAATTAGGCCAGTGGGATTTAGGGCAAGAATTCAGATTCTGTGGGATTTTCTATGTGAACTGTTTAAGTTAGAAATCACACCACTTTCAAAGCTTTTGGGTCTGGAAACAAGCACTTGAAATTAATTCTGAAATGAAATCACTCTCTTCTGACTGGCAGCATAAGAATAAACAAAAATCAGTGTATTTATTCTTAACCACACCAGAACAGGTGCTGTGTGAACTTCCCCAAGCAGCCATGCTTTGCTTCCCAGCTCCTACTTTGCTTCCATAGAAATCCAACTTCTTTTTCTTCCTTTTTCTTTTCTTTCATTACAAAAGGAAAGAGATGGAGATGTGAAAAATGGAGAACTGTGATGCAACGTTGAGATTCTAACAGATTTACTCCTGCTCTTTTCACTAAAACCTCCATGGAATAATTCTGACTTTGTGGTTGTAGTTCAGCCTTTGGATCTTTCACAGAAGCCCAGAATGGTTTGGGTTGGAAAGGACCTCAAGGCCCACCCAGTGCCACCCCTGCCATGGCAGGGACACCTCCCACTGTGCCAGGCTGCTCCAACCTGGCCTTGGGCACTGCCAGGGATCCGGGGGCAGCCACCCATGATTCTGTGATTAATAACATACCTAGTTTTTCTATGCCATACCCTCCCCTTTTTAAGTCCATACACACTGTCCTAGACTGATTTATGACTGGGTTTGAGGTTTTAAAGTTATTTTTAGAAGCACATGACTTTATTTAAGACTCTATTCTGATCTGAGCTCATGTGAAAAGACAAAGTTGGCTATTTGATGAACACAAGGATATCTTTCTCAATGAAATACAAATATTAATCCCTGAGTACTTCTGGGCAGTTGAAGCTTAGGCAGCATTTCCTTTTCCAAAATAAAAGTTACAATTCAAGAGCAAAATTGACAGCCATGGAATTTGCAAACCAACAGCAATAATATACACATAATATGTTGCATTTAATATTCCTTATAACAAGATATCATATGTATTACGGCATATTGTATTCAGCTACATGGATCATATGCGTCAAGCTAATCCTCCTCTTCAAAAAGCTGCAATGATTTGAAACTCCAGCATTCAATTTTTTCACTTTATTACCAAATTCCTGGTTTCAAATGTGGGCATGAAAACAGCACCGTGTAAAACAAACCAGCAAAATGTGACTGAAACCCTGCCATGACCATTCCTTCACTCTTGTTTTAGCTGTGAAGCCTGCCAGGGTTTCCCTCAGATTTAAGGAATTATTCCACTCAGACTTAATAAATTATTCCCCTCAGATTTAAGGAATTATTCCTCTCAGATTTATTAAATGAGTCCCCTCAGATTTAAAGAACAATTCCCCTCAGATTTAAGGAATTATTCTGCTCAGATTAAAGGAATGATTCCCCTCAAATTTAAGGAAGGGTTCCCCTCAAATTTCAGGAATGATTTCCCTCAAATTTAAAGAACAATTCCCCTCAGATTTAAGGAACTACTCCCCTCAGATTTAAAAAAAGATTCCCCTCACATTTAAGGAATGATTCCACTCAAATTTAAGGAACTATTCTCTTTAGATTTAAAGAACCATTCCACTCAGATTTAAGCAATGATTTCCCTCTGATTTAAAGAATGATTCCCCTCAAATTAAAGAAATAATTCCTCTCAGATTTAAAGAAAGATTCACCTCATATTTAAGGAACGATTCCCCTTAAATTTAATGAATATTTCGGCTCAGATTTAAAGAATGATTCCCCCAAATTTAAGAAATTATTCCCCTCAGATTTCAAGAACAATTCCACTCAGATTTAAGGAATGCTTCCCTTTAGATTTAAAGAACAACTCCCCTCAGATTTAAGCAAAAATTCCCCTCAGATTTGAAGAACAATTCCCCTCAGATTTAAAGAATGAATCCCCCCAGATTTAATGAAAGATCCCCCACAGATTTAAGGAATCATTCCCATCAGATTTAAAGAAAGATTTCCCTTAAATTTAAGAAGGATTCCACTCAGATTTAAGGAACGATTCCCCTCAGATTTAAAGAACAATTCCCCCCAGATTTAAAGAACAATTCCCCTCAGATTCAAGGAATGATTCCCCTCTGATTTAAAGAACAGTTCCTCCCAGATTTTAAGGATAATTCACCTCAGATTTAAAGAACAATTCCCCCCAGATTTAAGGAATGATTCCCCTTAGATTCCAAGGAACAACTCCCCTTAAATTTAAGGAACAGTCCCCTCAGATTTAAAGAATATTTCCCCTCAGATGTAAGGAACAATTCCTCTCAGATGTAAAGAAAGAGTCCCCTCAGATTTAAGGAATTATTCCCATCAGATTTAAAGAAAGATTCCCCTTAAATTTAAAGAAAAATTTCCCTCAGATTTAAGGAATGATTCCCCTCAGACTCCGAGGATCGATTTGCCTAAAAAATTTAAGGAACATTCCCCTCAGAATTTAAGAAAAATTCCCCTCAGATTTAAAGAGCAATTCCTCCAAATTTAAAGAACATTTCCCCCCAGATTTAAAGAGTATTTCCCCCAGATTTAAAGAACATTCCCCTCAGATTGCAGGCTGCTCGGGCTGTGCCGGTGTCCCTGTGACAATGGGCATTGTTCAGGAACTTCCAGCAGCAGGGAAACCCAATCTCCCAGCGGAGTTCAGCATGGGTTAATTGCTCTGCCAAACGGGAATCTTTATTTTATGACTCAATTCCCACTGGGAATGCCAAACCTCCCTCTGCACTGCAAGCAGGGGGCCCACTCCTTTAACAGGAGGAAAATCCACTGATTTTACACAACAAAACCAGAAAGAAAGGCACATTTTGCCCTTCAGTTCCATGGCAAATCAGGCACACAAGGTGCGTGACAGGAAAATAGGGACCTGATTGTGCACAAACGGTGCATGACAGGTGGAGAGAAAATCAGGGGAAAGTGACGCAAAGGAGACACCAAATCCCAATAGAGAAATCTTTCAGCAAACATGTCCTGGAAAATGGTATGGCAGGGAAGAGTCTGGGAGGGGCATAGGACCAAATCAGTGCCAAAAACCTCCCAATTCTTCCAGGGAAGGAACAGACTCTTGGCTGTGTCACAAAAATTCCAAAATTCCTGCATGATCTTTTGTTATCAGGCTGAGCTTCTTCCAGCACTTTTTTGGGTTTTTATGAGCTTCTTCCAGCACTTTTTTATGGGAATTCACAAAAATTCCAAAATTCCTACATGATCTTTTGTTATCAGGCTGAGCTTCTTCCAGCACTTTTTTGGGTTTTTATGGGCTGGTGCAAATCACTGCCCATAAATGAATGGCACAATAAAGTATGAAATATTATACATTTAACACTAAATTAGCAAAAAAACCTATCTAATTGAACTTAATTTTATTTGATTTAGAGAAACAAACTTTACTCTGCTATTTGAGCTGGTCTTTAGCACCAAAGGAAGGCACAAAACATTGCCTATAAAAAAACACCCTTAAGGAAGAAAAGCACAGCAGCAGTTATTTAATGCACCAGCTTTTTTTGTTTTGAGGATAAAAATCCTTCAACCATGCAAATAAATTAGGAAATGGAAGCTTAAAAGTTAGTAATGAAAGTGACGTAAATTATGAAGCAATATGATATTACATACATACATATATATATATTATACACACACACACACACACATATATATATATATACACTCCTATATCTAAGAATATAAAATCTTAGTACCAAACTTTGGATTATAAGTAAGACATTATTCAAGCACAGCATTCCCATCCCATCCTACAGTTTCACAAAATCAAGAGATCTGAGTTTTTAAAGGCAATATGAACTATTGTGACCTCGATATTCAAACTGACAAAATATTTTTGCAGGAAAGATTGAGTATAGAAGATATACAGTGTTAAAATGCATCTATCCTACTGAACAGCACATGGTTTTATAATTTCCTATTCAAATTTCCTATTTCCTGAGAGAAAGGCAACTTTCCTGCAAAGAATTCTTCCTGCCCAACATGGTATTCTCCAACTCCCCAACCAAAATTCCTGAGGGATGAGGGTGGAGGGGGTTAATTTATAAAACTGCTAATGTTTGTGACAAAACACTCATTTTTAGCAGGCTAAAAATGCACTGAGAGAATGTCAGCACACTAAAATACAAAGATTATCATGGAACCATGGAATGCTTTGGGTCTTAAAGCTCATAAAAGTCACTCAGCTGTTTTAAAATACGGTTTCAATGGAAAGTAAGGGGCATCACCAAGGTGCAAGGAATAACTAATCACAGAGTAAAACATCACAAGGACTTGAAAACCAAATTAAAAACCCCCAGTTCCTAACACAGTTTGTCAATCTCTGTGCCGTTCCCATCTCCTTCAATTACACACTGCTTTTCCTTTACTCAGACCTGCGTCTGCATCATCCATATTTCAATCCAACTAAACCAAGAGTTTTCAAATAAAGTAAGTCTTCATGCCCACTTCCCAAAATTAGAGCTGCAGTTCAGCTTTCCAAAATTCAGCAGTTTGAATCTAGAAAAGTAAAAGGACACCAATGATAGAAAGGATTTTCTTCTGCAAAGCTTGTAGTTGTTTGGAAATTGTTTATTCTCAACTGACATTTTATTTAAATATCCTATTCAGCAGTTACGAAAGGAACCTCAGCCCACATTTCACTTCCACTAAAATTCACCACTTTTGTGTCAAACTTTCCCTAACAATGGCACTTTGTGCTTCCTAAATACTGGGGAAAAGGGATCCATGATGGCATTTCATACAGAATATATCCCAGGCTGGTTTAGTCATGTGTAAATTAAATTTTCTGCCAACTAAAACACTGAAACAGGATTTAAGATAAAGAACAAAACTGAAATTTCTATCTCATTAATTTAATTTTAGTGAAATGCTCGTGAAACCATTCCAGCCAATTAGGGTGTGCAGAAATATTAGAAATAGAAATATTTCTTTGTTAATCTCAAGCCTTGTGAGTGTAGTAAGTGTATAATGTACACATACACTACATATATATATATTATAGGTCTATAATGTAACACTTGTATCACTACAGCAGCCTCAAAAACAATGGTTTTATTTTAAAACCTGCCCTGCCAGGGATGCTCTGAGGAGCCACAGAAGGTGGAACTGTTTCTGGCAGGGTTAACCTGCTCAGGTGGCATTAGGGCGAACATTTGGCAAGAAAAGGTTTCTGAAAATCACAGAAAGAATTTCCAACCAGAGAAAAAAAAACAATGTTTGGGGAGGGTTTGAAATTTCAGTTTGAGAAATGAAAGTTGCAGTGCTTTACAAAATAGCCTGAAAGGACTTTGAACGTGAAATCACAGAATGAATATTGATAATTTAAAACAACATGTGACATTTTTAGGAATTTTTATTTGACAACTAGGCCGGTGCCATTAAATTTTGGGTACCTACAGGTGAATTCCCCCTTTGCTGTGACCTCAGGATGCACAAACACAGACCAGGGACAGCACAGTGAGCACCAAGCTCCCCAGCCACCAACCATCTGGAGAGCTAATGAACAATCAAGGGACCCCAAATTAAACAACACAACTTTCCCTTAGAATCTTTAGGACAACACTGTCAAGTCCAATCTATTCCCTCAGCCTCCAGAATCAATTTTTCAAACTTTATGACAGCTCTAATGGTTCCCACCTGTTCCTCCTGCCTGACTTTTGACTGGCACGTTCCCAGCCAGGGTGGAAATGCAGACAAAGGCCCCTATTAGGCTCCGGCTGTTTCTCCACTGTGAGCCTGCTCAGCCATTAAATTAATTCCAGCCCCCTTTTCCCCCTTCCATCTCTTCGTTTTTTTGGGGGATTTATGGAAATTTGGGGAGGTGGAAAAGGGAGATGAAAGTTCGGCATCCAGTCGGTACGGAAGTATGAGAAAATGCGAAGCGGCAGAAGTGAAACGCTGAATTTTTTTTTATAATCTGCTAATTAAACAATTTACAACAAATCGCATTCGTTAAGTTCTTGAAGTGTCTGTATATTTTTAACCAACAAAACTTGGTAAAATTTGAGACAAATTTGGGAGACCCTAATTTGGAAAAGGGAAATAAAAGTTTGGCATCCAGCTGGTAGGAAAGGTATGAGAAAATCTGAAGTGGCAGAAGTTAAATGCTGAATTTTTTGGATAAATAAATCCCATTCATTAACTTCTTGAGGTGTCTGTATATTTTTAACCAACAAAACTTGGTAAAATTTGAGACAAATTTGGGAGACCCTACTTTGGAAAAGGGAAATAGAAGTTCGGCATCCAGCTGGTAGGAAAGGTATGAGAAAATCTAAAGCCGCAGAAGTTAAATGTTGAATTTTTTTGATAATTTACTAATTCAACAATTTATAACAAATCTCATTCATTAAGTTCTTGAGGTGTCTGTATGTTTTTAACCATCAAAACTTGGTAAAATTTGAGAGACCCTAATTTGGAAAAGAGAAATAAAAGTTTGGCATCCAAAGTTGGTAGGAGAGGTATGAAAAAATGCGAAGTGACAGAAGTTAAATGCTGAATTTTTTGGATAATCTAATACAACAAATCCCATTCATTAACTTCTTGAGGTGTCTGCATATTTTTAACTACCAAAACTTGGTGAAATTTGAGATAAATTTGGGAGACCCTAATTTGGAAAAGGGAGATAAAAGTTCGACATCCAGTTGATGGGAGAGATATGAGAAAATCCAAATCGACAGAAGTTAAATGCTGAATTTTTTTGATAATTTACTAATTCAACAATTTATAACAAATCTCATTCATTAAGTTCTTGAGGTGTCTGTATATTTTTAACCCAACCAAACTTGGTAAAATTTGAGAGACCCTAATTTGGAAAAGGGAAATAAAAGTTGGGCATCCAATTGGTGGGAGAGGTATGAGAAAAAGCGAAGCGACAGAATTTAAATGCTGAACTTTTTGGATAATCTACTAATTAAACAGTTTACAACAAATCCCATTCATTAAGTTCTTGAGGTGTCTGCATATTGTTAACCGTCAAAACTTGGTAAAATTTGAGATAAATTTGGGAGATCCTAATTTGGAAAAGGGAAATAAAATGTTGGCATCCAGTTGGTGGGAGAGGTATGAGACAATCCAAATCAACAGATGTTAAATGCTGAAATTTTTTTACAATCTACTAATTAAATAACTTACAACAAATCCCATTCATTAAGTTCTTGAGGTGTCTGTGTATTTTAAACCATCAAAGCTTGGTAAAATCTGAGAGAATCAAATTTAGGAGATTCTAACAGAGTCCTTCATGCAATGCCTGATTACATAAAGAAAGCCTTGCAACATTTTTCTGGAAATCCTGAATGATCAAAGAGTAACTATTTTTTTCTTCAAGCAAAGAGAATTATTTTTTCCTGAAATGTATTTTCTTCTCATTCAGAACTGGCATTAGACACAAGCACCACACACTTTTCCTAACAAATTCATACTGGTTCCTTTGGAAGCACCTTAAAAACCTGACAACTTTTTCCCTCAATAAAAATCACCCGATTTTTGCATCAATTTCTAGGGATTTATGAAATGCTATCATTTAAATCTCAGGGTTCTTCAATGAACTGCAAATCACAAGGATTACATTATGCCATTACCCATGATAACAGAGCATTTACAGTACCAACCATAATACCTAAGGCAATTATTTTAACTTAATAAAAGTCCTTCTGGAAGTTAAATTTAAGATAGATTATTACTAAATTAATAATTCAAATTATGATCTGCCTAGGACCATCTTCCTAGCATAACATATGTAGATATGTAACTTGTAGTTTACAACTTACCTGAAAATTCACTATTTAAGCCTCAGATATGTAGAGTCAGGATTTGTAGCTCACAACTTACCTGAAAATTCACTATTTAACCCTCATCATGATGAGGGAAATCTTGAAGACCTACATCTGTGAGCACTTCATTGTATTTGGATTACTTAATATAAAAAACCAACTTTCAAACATATCTGAAAAATCAGGACCACTTCTCTTATCTCCCTTGCCTTGATAATTAATCATTCATAAATTGGTCAGATTCTGTTTAGCTTGATCCAAATCAAATCCCAAAACTCTCAATTAAACACTTCATTTTACCAAAACAAACTGGGGGAAGAAAGCTCTTGATTTATTTTTATTAATTATCACCAATTTCTTCACAATCCTCCTTCCAACCCTGTGGGCTGACCATGCTGTGAGCACGAAAAATGAAGCAGCAAATGCTACAAATTACTGAATTTCTATAAAATAATTCTCCATGGCCTCTTATCAAACTGGCAAGTCTCTATCTCTGCAAAATCAGCTGCAGGATTCAATCTGGGGGAGAGGATTGGCAAAATCAAACAGCAACTTTTTGTTTAATGTGTGGATGTTTGAACACGCAGGGAATGGTTTGGAACTGAAATTTGTATTTGTCCATAAATTGCAATTTAGGCTCTCAGGCTGAGAACTGAAGCCATTGTTGTTGGTTAACTCTTCAGTGACAACACCACTCAGGACAATTTAATTTAGATTAAAGAAAAAAATCCCAAACAAAATTCCTGAGGTTGTTTTTCACCTGTAAAAATCATCTGCAATCTCTGCAGGTAAATTTACCCTGATATTCAAACCTAGCTGGCACAAGAATTTACAGCTGCAGGCTTGGAGTTTGTGTCCTGAGGAGCAACAACTTCCCCAAGAGAGATTTTTTTCCCACCAAATTTCCACTAAACGCAACAGTGCAGCCTTTGCACACAGACTCCAGGCTGAGATTTACTAACTGTGATTTTCCTATCCCTTAATCCCATTTCAGCTCTCGTGAAGAACCTTCCCTGAGGTGTCCCACAGCTCATTCACCAGGCTCATCTGGGTGATGATGGAAGAGCCTCTGGCACAGCCCTAATCCTGTTTTAAAAGCACAAACCAAGCACTAAAGAGCATTTTAGGGAAATATTCAGCAAAAGAAATGGGAGGAAACAAAGGGTTAAAATTAGAGGTACAACCTGCTTGGTATCAGTCCTCTCGAGTAAAAGGCTGAGATAGTAATTTGCACTAGAGAATGTATTTAATCTCCTAAACATGAATATTTATTAAATCAAATTTTCTTATGGTGATGTTTAGAGGAATACAGATTAAAATCCACTACCAAGCAATAAGTTGAGTCCCACTCAACTTTCCTCACCCTTTATGGCTCAGTATTTTATGTATTATCAATTAATACCCCGTGAACATAAAGTTCTTTACTTCATGTCCAGTTTCCAGCTTTCCCCACCCTTTATGTATTTTAGTATTTTAATTATTATATATTATAATAATATTAAATTATATATAAATATTATTAGTAGTATATTATATAATTATATATAATTAGTGGTATATTTATATATTATATATAAATATTAGTATTAGTATTTTATAGATTATATAATATATTATTTTTATATTATTGTAGATTTAGTATTTTATATATATATTTCAGTATTTTATATATTATCAATTACTATCCTGTGAACATAAAGTTCTCCACTTCATGTCCAGTTTCCAGCTTTCCCCACCCTTTATGTATTTTAGTATTTTATATATTATATTATATATAAATATTATTAGTAGTATTTTATATATAATATATTATTTTTATATTATATTATTATATATTTAGTATTATATATATATATTTCAGTATTTTATATATTATCAATTACTATCCTGTGAACATAAAGTTCTCCACTTCATGTCCAGTTTCCAGCTTTCCCCACCCTTTATGTATTTTAGTATTTTATATATTATATTATATATAAATATTATTAGTAGTATTTTATATATATTATTTTTATATTATATTATTATATATTTAGTATTTTATATATATATTTCAGTATTTTATATATTATCAATTACTATCCTGAGAACATAAAGTTCTTTACTTCATGTCCAATTTACAGCTTTCCCCACCCTTTATAAAGGCTCAGTATTTTATATATTATCAATTAATATCCTGTGAACATAAACTGAACTTTGTGTCCAGTTTCCAGCTTTCTCCACTCTTTATGGCTCAGTATTTTATATATTCTCAATTAATACCCCATGAAGATAAAGGTCTTTACTTCATGTCCAGTTTCCAGCTTTCCCCACCCTTCATGGCTCAGTATTTTATATATTATCAATTAACATAAATTCCTCAACTTCATGTCCAGTTTCCAGCTTTTCCCACCCTTTATGGCTCAGTATTTTATATATTATCAATTAATACCCCATGAACATAAAAGTTCTTTACTTCATGTCCAGTTTCCAGCTTCCCCACGCTTTATGGCTCAGTATTTTTTATATTATCAATTAATATCATGTGAACATAAACTGGACTTTGTGTCCAGTTTCCAGCTTTCTCCACTCTTTATGGCTCAGTATTTTATATATTATCAATTAACATAAAGTTCTCCACTTCATGTCCAGTTTCCAGCTTTTCCCACCCTTTATGGCTCAGTATTTTATATATTATCAATTAACATAAAGTTCTCCACTTCATGTCCAGTTTCCAGCTTTCCCCACTCTTTATGGCTCAGTATTTTATATATTATCAATTAATATCCTGTGAACATAAAGTTCTTTACTTTGTGACCAGTTTCTCTCTAAGCATTGCATGTTACCACAATCATGAATTCCAAAGTTCTCCACTTCATGCCCAGCTTCCCTCTGAGCATTGTGCGTCACCACAATCAAGAATTCCCCATCAGAAAATCAACCCAGGATGCCCTGGGTGCCCATCTTACCCATCCAGAAGATTCATGGTGCTCGTGGTCACCTCGGTGAAGAGAAGGATCTTGCCCAGCTTCTTGGTGTGGAGATGCTGCTGGTAGGCGTGGAGGCTGAAGTGCTCTGAGGAGAAGCTCCCCATCTCCGTGATGACGGGCACCAGGGACGGGGCCACCTCCACCTTGGCCTCACGGGATGGAACGAACTTCAGGGACACCTTGCTGGAAGCCCTCAGCCCCTCAGCGTCCACGTTCCCCTCCAGCCACTTCAGGAAAGCAAGATGGATTTCCTGTGGGAAAGGGTGACAAGATTAGAAAGATCACCCCATGTGAGGACACGCCAACATTCTTCCAAAAACGTTTTTATTCAAGCAATCTCCTACACCGAAACAAAATTTTTCCTCTTCAAAAACAAAGTTATGTTGCTCGTACGTGACGCTGTCCTAGAGTAGAGACCACGCTCTTTTGAAGATTAATTAAGTTTAATTTTTCCCTGTGGCAGGGTTTGCAGCCCTCTTCCTACACCCTGAGGCATGGAGTGCACACATTCACCTGCATCTGGCAGGTTTCTCACCATGCTGAGGTCCTCTGCTGGAGAAAACCCTTTAGTCCGGCACTAAGGATGTGATAATATTATATATTATATATTATATATTATGTATTATGTATTATATATTATATATTATATATTTTATATTATATATTACATATTACATATTACACATTCTATATTACACATTATATATATAATATATAATATATAATATATAATATATATTGTATATTATATATTATATGTTATATGTTATATGTTATATGTTATATATTACACATTATATATTATATGTTATATATTACACATTATATATTATATATTTAGTATTATATATTATATATTTAGTATTTTATATATATATTTCAGTATTTTATATATTATCAATTAATATTCTGTGAATATAAAGTTCTTAACTTCACGTCCAGTTTCCAGCTTCCCTCACCCTTTATGGTTCAAGATTTTATAGGTTATCAATTAATATCCTGTGAATATAAAGTTCTTAACTTCACATCCAGTTTCCAGTTTCCCTCAGCCTTTATGGTTCAAGATTTTATACATTACCAATTAATATTCTGTGAACATAAAGTTCTTTACTTCATGTCCAGTTTCCAGCTTTCCCCATCCTTTATGGCTCAGTATTTTATATATCATCAAAACCAATATATATACAATATACAATATAATAGATACAATATACAATATACAATATACAATATAATAGATACAATATACAATATACAATATACTATATACTATATACTATATAATATATAATATATAATATATAATATATAATATATAATATATAATATATAATATATAATATATAAAATTTGGATTGAGCCTTCTCATCTAAGACACAAAATATGTAATAGGCAAATGTAGTGAGGGATGAAGACCAAGGGAGTAGGTATCAGACTTCAGTGGAGATTATTATTATTATTCTATAAAATTCCCGAGCAGAATGATCCCAGTGCTGAGCAGCACCAGGTGTATCTGGAAACGCAGTCATGAGGAAGAGCTGCTTGCTCCGTCTTTGCAACGTCTTCCAAAATGATCAGCACATTGGTAACTTTCAGAAAATTGCCTTTCCCGACCCAGAGATGGGGCAGCTGAGAGGTGTTTTAAAAACTTTTATTCCATTTTCAGAATCATGAGAAGGGTGAGACAATACAGATGCTATAATTCACAATCAGAAGCTAATTATTTCCTAATTACAATGCACTAGAAGTGTTTCTTGGTCTATCAGCTTTAGCCACACCTTGCTGTAAATGCCTTAAAACCAAACATCTAAAATTACCCTTCATGGGTCCCACAATTCACCTTTCACAGTTCTATTTCCCCAAGCTGTCCAGTCTTTTTTACAAAACCATCTTTGAAACTTGTTGCCAGCTCCATTTCTCTCTCAGCAATGTCTGTCCCGTTCCAGGGCATTTCTCAGTCAGCATTTCTTGTCTCAGGGTTTGCACACACTGTGTGAGCCTCCTGTCAAACTTGAAAAATTCCCTACAAATCCATTTCCCACAACTAAGACCCAATCTGAAGGCTAAACCAGCAGTTTAAAAAACCATGTAGTGATTTCTCAGTGGAGTATCTGCTAAAGCAGGTCACACCTTCAGCTAAGGGAGATTTACTACTGTGAGTATCCCTGTAGTGACACCCTGCACCAAGTGCTCCACACTCACCCTTTCTGGAGATAAATTCTGCTTTGAGAGGTTTGATATGACATGTTTGCCACAACTTTAGCAACAGCCACAAACACAAATTCTGGGGCATTTTGCTGCTTAAATTTCAGACAGCTGAAGTTGTCTTTTATGTGACAAACGAAACCACAAAAAATTGTGGCTTCGATTGGACTGGAAATAAGGCACGAGTGATGCTTGCCCTCAGATTTCCAAGAGGATGAGATGTGATTCTTGAACAAAAATGTCCAACCCAAACCCACACCCCTCACTGCCACCACTGCTGTATCTGGATTTCCACCCTCAGAAACGACCTGCTCTCAGATTTCACAGCCTGTGCTCTCAGCCCTGCGCAACACGACACAAAGAAAAGAATAATTTTCCCCAAATTCTGTCAAACATTTAGTTTCAAGCCCCAACACTAAGAGGGACTCAGCAGCTAAATTTTATTCACAGAGAAATTTCTCCTCATATCTTGCTTTCCTAAAGCCCCCTCTTAATATTTTCTGTCCAAACTCTTGGATAAAATATCTTTAAATATTTCCTTCCCCCCCACTTTTTTTGATTTTTTGCTCTGCATCATAAATGATGATGTGATGCTGATTAAAGGTTTTGTGGGCATTTCTTTTGACTTGCACCTTCACTCAGAGCTTTGACAGAATAAATAAATTCCTTACACATTATCCCACTTGTTTTACATACCCACAGTAACTGACTGGCTGTAACTGATATTTGGAGAAATTCCAGCTTTCATTTCTGTCAGGGAGAACATGGAAAAACTCTGTGTAATCAGAGAGTGTTTCCCTACTGCTTTCCAAACACAGAAATCCACTCAGCAGCGCTGGATGTGCAAATCTTACACACAGAAACAGAATTTTAACTCGCCCAGAGTTAAAAATGGGTTTAACTCTCCCAGAATTAACTCTCCTAAGGCTGGGTTTGCAGTCTGACAGAAATTAAGTCATTTAATCCCCTAAAAATTAATTTATTCTCTCTAAAAATTTACAGAATTTTACAGAAACAGAATTTTAACTTGCCCAGAGTTAAAAATGGGTTTAACTCTCCCAGAATTCACTCACCTAAGGCTGGGTTTGCAGTCTGACAGAAATTAAGTCATTTAATCCCCTAAAAATCAATTTATTCTCTCTAAAAATTACAGAATTTTACAGAAACAGAATTTTAACTCACCCAAAGTAAAAAGTCACCAAGAATTAACTCACCTCAGTGTGGGTTTGCAGTCTGACAGAAATTAAGTCATTTAATCTCCTAAAAGTTAATTTAATCTCTATAAAAGTTACAGAATTTTACAGAAACAGAATTTTAACTCACCCAAAGTAAAATCTGGGTTTAACTCTCCCAGAATTAACTCACCTCAGTGTGGGTTTGCAGTCTGACAGAAATTAAGTCATTTGATCTCCTAAAAATTAATTGAATCCCTCTAAAATTACAGAATTTTACAGAAACAGAATTTTAACTCGCCCAGAGTTAAAAATGGGTTTAACTCTCCCAGAATTCACTCACCTAAGGCTGGGTTTGCAGTCTGACAGAAATTAAGTCATTTAATCCCCTAAAAATTAATTTATTCTCTCTAAAAATTTACAGAATTTTACAGAAACAGAATTTTAACTCACCCAAAGTAAAAACTCACCAAGAATTAACTCACCTAAGGCTGGGTTTACAGTCTGACAGAAATTAAGTCATTTAATCTCCTAAAAGTTAATTTAATCTCTATAAAAGTTACAGAATTTTACAGAAACAGAATTTTAACTCACCCAAAGTAAAATCTGGGTTTAACTCACCAAGAATTAACTCACCTAAGGCTGGGTTTGCAGTCTGACAGAAATCAAGTTACAAAATAAAGGTGATTAAAGTGTGATGACACCGTAAATAAATAACAATTATGACGTGTTTTTGTCACAGAATATTTTCTGTAAAGAACAAACCAGCAGCTATTTCTGTGTGCTGTTCCATTATTGCAAATATTCCAACAATTTACTCTCCTGAGTGTATTATTTAAAGTGATTTTTCCCCACAGATTTTAGGCAAACTCCTTATTTTCAGTGCTTCTACCACATCCCGAAGCATTTAAGAATTGTTCTGTGTGTGTAATCCTCAAGTTAATTTCCCCCATAATGTCCATGTGCTCACTGAGCTGATCAGAAATATAAACACATCATCAAGGAGGGGGATTTTCACAAATTCCTAAGAAAATATGGAAACAGATTCCTAAGATGATTCCTAACAAATTCTTAAGAAAATTCCAAACAAATTCCTAAGAAAATTCCTACCAAATTCCCAAAAAATGTGGGTTTGGGTGTTTAACCAAGTTTCAGGTACTGGTCACAGCAGAAAAATTAATTTTTACTGTAAGAATTTCCTTCGTACAAAGTTGCAGGAACAGGGATGCTGAACATGCCACAACTGGCACAGAAAAAAAATGACATTATTGTATAATGAAATGAAGTTATATGCAAATTTAATTGAATTTCAGGGTTAATTTCTGCTCCAAGTCCACAAACAGGAACACGACCCTGTCAGAACTGGGCGATTTCAGCCCAAAATGCAGAATTTGGAATTCCCAAATTCTCCTGGTCCAGCAGCATCGGCCGTTCTGCAGCAGCCCCTGGTGGCCACTGCCACGAGAGGAGCTGGGGAAAAATGGGATTTTAATGGATTCTAAAAGAAAAATCACCAAAAGCAGAAAAGCGCTGCACCAACACAAAATGCAAAGAAAGAAATAGAAAAAAATACAAAGTTCAGCCACTGCACCCTCCAGCCCCTCAGCTTCAAACTGTGCTAATTGAAACATTGTTTTGTTAATATTTATTTACTACATAAATGTTAAACTCATCTACGAGTTTAATATTTATACGAAGGAAATGTTTCTACCTGTTTTTTAAGTGGTAAAAAATGTAATGTAAAATGTAAAAATGTAAGGTAAACGTAAAAAATGTAATTTCAATGCATTATTAAAAAAAAAGTCACCAAAAGCAGAAACTACCCAACACCTCTCATTAATAAATTCTCCAAAATTTATTGAAATTATTATTTATCCAAAGCTCAACTGAAATCTTATAAAGAGAACCAAGGAGAGATTGGGAAATTCTGATTTTTCAGGCTGAGAGTGGCACTGAATGAAGAGCTCTGTGCAGGAAGGGAGATGCAGACGACAGCAATTCCCAAAATTCCCAGAAATACAAACTATTTTAAATGGCAAAAAAAAAAAATTAATGTAATTTTAATGTAATTTAATGCAAATTTGACGTAATTTTAATGGATTCTAAAAGAAAAATCACCAAAAGCAGAAAAGCGCTGCACCAACACAAAATGCAAAGAAAGAAATAGAAAAAAATACAAAGTTCAGCCACGGCACCCTGCAGCCCCTCAGCTTCTCATCAGCACAAACTGTGCTAAGTGTAACTTTGTTTTGTTAATATTTATTTATTACATAAATGTTAAACTCATCTACGTGTTTAATATTTATACGAAGGAAATGTTTCTACCTGTATTTTAAGTGGTAAAAAATGTAATTTCAATATGGGGATTAAAATATTGTACACTCAATATTGGGATTAAAATATTATACCTGGACACTCAATATTGGGGTTAAAATATTGTAACTGAACACTCAATATTGGGGTTAAAATATTGTACTTGTATACACAATAATTGGAATAAAATATTCTACCTGAACACTCAGTATTTGGATGAAAATATTGTAGCTGTACACTCAATATTGGGATTAAAATATTGTGCCTGTACACTCAATATTGGGATTAAAATATGATACCTGTACACTCAATATTGGGATTAAAATATTGTAAACTCAATATTGGGGTTAAAATATTGTGCCTGTACACTCAATATTGGGAATGAAATATTGTACCAGAACACTCAATATTGGGATTAAAATATTGTACACTCAATAATGAGATTAAATATTGTACCTGAACACTCAATGTCGGGGTTAAAATATTGTAACTGAACTCTCAATATGGGGGTTAAAATATTGTATCTGTACACTCAATATTGGGATTAAAATATTGTACACTCAATATCTGAATTAAAATACTGTGCCTGAACACTCAGTAATGGATTAAAATACTGTACCTGACCACTCAATGTTGGGATTAAAATATTGTACCTGCACACTCAAAATTTGGAATAAAATATTGTAACTGAACACTCAATATTGGGATTAAATATTGTACCTGAACACTCTATATTGGGATTAAATATTGTAACTGAACACTCGATATTGGGATTAAAAAATTGTACAATGAATATCTGGATTAAAATATTGTACCTGAAAACTCAATATTGGGATTGAATTATTGGATACTCAACATTGGGATTAAAATACTGTACATGTACGTTCAACACTGGGATTAAAATATTGTAACTGAACACTCGGTTTTAGGATTAAAATATTGTACACTCAGTATTTAGATTAAAATATTGCCACTGCACACTCAATACTGGCATTAAAATATTGCACCTCTACACTCATAATGGGATTAAAATATTATACCTGTACAGCCAATATTCGGATTAAAATATTGTACCTGAACACTCAATATTGGGAATAAAATATTGGAACAGGACACTCGATATTGAGATTAAAACACTGTACCTATACAGTCAATATTGGGAATAAAATATTGTACACTCAATATTGGGATTAAATTATTGTACACTCAATATTGGGATTAAATATTGTACCTGCACACTCAATATTGGGATTAAAATACTGTAGCTGTACACTCAATATTGGGAATGAAATATTGTACCAGAACACTCAATATTTGGATTAAAATATTGTACACTCAATATTGGGATTAAAATATTGTACACTCAATAATGAGATTAAATATTGTACCTGAACACTCAATATTGGGATTAAAAGATTGTAACTGAACCCTCAATATGGGGATTAAAATTTTGTATCTGTACACTCAATATTGGGATTAAAATATTGTAGACCCAATATTTGAATTAAAATACTGTGCCTGAACACTCAGTAATGGATTAAAATACTGTACCTGACCACTCAATGTTGGGATTAAAATATTGTACCTGCACACTCAAAATTTGGAATAAAATATTGTAATTGATCTCTCAATATTGGGATTAAAATATTGTACCTGAACACTCAATATTGGGAATAAAATATTGTAACAGGACACTCGATATTAAGATTAAAATATTGTGCCTGAACACTCAATATTGGGATTAAATATTGTACCTGAACACTCAATATTTGGATTAAAATATTGTAGCTGCACACTCAATATTGGGAATGAAATATTGTACCAGAACATGCAATATTTGGATTAAAATATTGTACACTCAATATTGGTATTAAAATATTGTACACTCAATAATGAGATTAAATATTGTACCTGAACACTCAATATTGGGATTAAATATTGTACCTGCACACTCAATATTAAGATTAAAATATTGTACCTGCACACTCAATATTAAGATTTAAATATTGTACTTTAGCCATGCTTGTGAAGCGAGGCCAAATATTCACTTTGTGGAGACACAGAACAGGATTTAAAACCATTTTTTTGCCTTCATTTGTATAAAATCTTACGATTTTTCAATTAACTATCTTTAATTTTGAGAAGTTTCCAGCTGATGGACTGATTCATGGTTTATCAGCTGATGGAGTGACTAAATTTAATTTTTTTTATATAGATAGATAGATAGATAGATAGATAGATATGCATGTGTGTATGTATATATACATACACACAGACACAAAACCATATATTTATATATTTATATATTTATATATTTATATATTTATATATTTATATATTTATATATTTATATATTTATATATTTATATATTTATATATTTATATATTTATAAATAAATGCATTTATATATTTATATATAAATATATAAATAGAAAAATATATAAATATAAATATATATATAAATATATTTTATATAAAATTATATGAATATATTTATAAATAAATATATTTTATATATGCATATTTGTACACACTTATATATTTATTTTTATATTTTTATATTTATGCTCCCTTTTTTCAACTACAAGCAAGTGAGGATCACACAGCACAAAGCACCCAATTTTTCGAGGAGCCTGTCTCTGAAGCAAAACCAGACATCACACCTCCAATAGGACTAAAATCTGATTTTTTTCCCAGAATTGCTGCTCCCAAAGGAACATCACACAACTCAAATGTATAAATTTCATCCCTCTGGATTCTCTGGTAGCACTGATAGGAAAGGAAATGTTTAAATGGAGGGGTCTCCTTTGAGTTCAGCTTGAAATATAAAAATTCACACATTTACAGACAAAAATATCTCCACATGCTCCTTGTCTTACACAGCTCTGCTCAACAGCCTTGAAGGTGTTAAATTAAAATTAATTAATTCATTAATCACTGGACAGCCTCTCTTGGATCCAACAGAAACCGTATTTAACATGACCAAAAAGATATAAATATATAAAATATATATATCTCAATATATTTATATATAGATATTTATTTTATATATATATATATATAAAATATATAAATATCGTATCATATAAATATATTTGCTTAGTGTAAATACTCATAATATGCAGGAAAAATCATGTTATGACTGTCCTTATTCATTTCAAACCTCACCTTTTAATGAGGTTTGGTAAAATATTATATATTCAGTTTACTACCTCAATCTTTCATTAAAATGCATTATTTTCTCTTAAAAACAAAGTGCAATGACTTTTGCTGCAAGAAAACTTTGAAGAAACGAGAGGGGGAAAAAAAAAAGATGCAAAAATTTGATTTAGAGAAATGAGGAAAATCATCTGGCGGCGATCACAGGGGAAGTGGGAAGGATGAAGAGCGGGTATTGGATACCATTAGACAGCAATGATGAAATAATTAAAATAATGAAAATAAATCAAAATAAAAACGGAAATAAAAATAAAAATCCTTTCAATGCTGATGTCATTAATACTGAATAACATCCCCAAACTGCACATTCACACCCAGACTCCAGGAGGTGCCACCTTGGGGAGGGATTTTCTAACAACGGCAACAAAGGGAACAAACACAACTTTTAAACACAAAATCCTCTTTTACACCACGTTCAGAACCTGCAAATACACAAAGCACCCAAATTAACCCAGTTTTTGGGAGGTTTTTAGAAAAACCCCTTTCATATGAACTGCTTAAAATTAATTTCAGGCCATTATTTTCACCAGTGGTGTTTTTGTTCACTGGGTAAAAACCTTTTAAAAAAACCCCATTTGTGCCCCGCCTGCCTTCCCCAGGGCCTGAAGAACTTCATAAATAAAGATTTTATTGTCCTCCAGGAGAGGATAATATTTTTTGGGATTAAAATATTGTACACTCAATATTTGGATTGAAATACTGTCTCTGAACACTCAATGTTGGGATTAAAATATTGTATCTGAACACTCAATACTGGGATTAAAATATTGTGCCTGAACACTCAATATTGGGATTAAAATATTGTATCTGAACACTCTATATTGGGATTAAATATTGTACCTGAACACTCGATATTGGGATTAAAAAATTGTACAATGAATATCTGGATTAAAATATTGTACCTGAAAACTCAATATTGGGATTGAATTATTGGATACTCAACATTGGGATTAAAATACTGTACATGTACGTTCAACACTGGGATTAAAATATTGTAACTGAACACTCGGTTTTAGGATTAAAATATTGTACACTCAGTATTTAGATTAAAATATTGCCACTGCACACTCAATACTGGCATTAAAATATTGCACCTCTACACTCATAATGGGATTAAAATATTATACCTGTACAGCCAATATTCGGATTAAAATATTGTACCTGAACACTCAATATTGGGAATAAAATATTGGAACAGGACACTCGATATTGAGATTAAAACACTGTACCTATACAGTCAATATTGGGAATAAAATATTGTACACTCAATATTGGGATTAAATTATTGTACACTCAATATTGGGATTAAATATTGTACCTGCACACTCAATATTGGGATTAAAATACTGTAGCTGTACACTCAATATTGGGAATGAAATATTGTACCAGAACACGCAATATTTGGATTAAAATATTGTACACTCAATATTGGGATTAAAATATTGTACACTCAATAATGAGATTAAATATTGTACCTGAACACTCAATATTGGGATTAAAAGATTGTAACTGAACCCTCAATATGGGGATTAAAATATTGTATCTGTACACTCAATATTGGGATTAAAATATTGTAGACCCAATATTTGAATTAAAATACTGTGCCTGAACACTCAGTAATGGATTAAAATACTGTACCTGACCACTCAATGTTGGGATTAAAATATTGTACCTGCACACTCAAAATTTGGAATAAAATATTGTAACTGAACACTCAATATTGGGATTAAATATTGTACCTGAACACTCTATATTGGGATTAAATATTGTAACTGAACACTCGATATTGGGATTAAAAAATTGTACAATGAATATCTGGATTAAAATATTGTACCTGAAAACTCAATATTGGGATTGAATTATTGGATACTCAACATTGGGATTAAAATACTGTACATGTACGTTCAACACTGGGATTAAAATATTGTAACTGAACACTCGGTTTTAGGATTAAAATATTGTACACTCAGTATTTAGATTAAAATATTGCCACTGCACACTCAATACTGGCATTAAAATATTGCACCTCTACACTCATAATGGGATTAAAATATTATACCTGTACAGCCAATATTCGGATTAAAATATTGTACCTGAACACTCAATATTGGGAATAAAATATTGGAACAGGACACTCGATATTGAGATTAAAACACTGTACCTATACAGTCAATATTGGGAATAAAATATTGTACACTCAATATTGGGATTAAATTATTGTACACTCAATATTGGGATTAAATATTGTACCTGCACACTCAATATTGGGATTAAAATACTGTAGCTGTACACTCAATATTGGGAATGAAATATTGTACCAGAACACGCAATATTTGGATTAAAATATTGTACACTCAATATTGGGATTAAAATATTGTACACTCAATAATGAGATTAAATATTGTACCTGAACACTCAATATTGGGATTAAAAGATTGTAACTGAACCCTCAATATGGGGATTAAAATATTGTATCTGTACACTCAATATTGGGATTAAAATATTGTAGACCCAATATTTGAATTAAAATACTGTGCCTGAACACTCAGTAATGGATTAAAATACTGTACCTGACCACTCAATGTTGGGATTAAAATATTGTACCTGCACACTCAAAATTTGGAATAAAATATTGTAACTGAACACTCAATATTGGGATTAAATATTGTACCTGAACACTCTATATTGGGATTAAATATTGTAACTGAACACTCGATATTGGGATTAAAAAATTGTACAATGAATATCTGGATTAAAATATTGTACCTGAAAACTCAATATTGGGATTGAATTATTGGATACTCAACATTGGGATTAAAATACTGTACATGTACGTTCAACACTGGGATTAAAATATTGTAACTGAACACTCGGTTTTAGGATTAAAATATTGTACACTCAGTATTTAGATTAAAATATTGCCACTGCACACTCAATACTGGCATTAAAATATTGCACCTCTACACTCATAATGGGATTAAAATATTATACCTGTACAGCCAATATTCGGATTAAAATATTGTACCTGAACACTCAATATTGGGAATAAAATATTGGAACAGGACACTCGATATTGAGATTAAAACACTGTACCTATACAGTCAATATTGGGAATAAAATATTGTACACTCAATATTGGGATTAAATTATTGTACACTCAATATTGGGATTAAATATTGTACCTGCACACTCAATATTGGGATTAAAATACTGTAGCTGTACACTCAATATTGGGAATGAAATATTGTACCAGAACACTCAATATTTGGATTAAAATATTGTACACTCAATATTGGGATTAAAATATTGTACACTCAATAATGAGATTAAATATTGTACCTGAACACTCAATATTGGGATTAAAAGATTGTAACTGAACCCTCAATATGGGGATTAAAATTTTGTATCTGTACACTCAATATTGGGATTAAAATATTGTAGACCCAATATTTGAATTAAAATACTGTGCCTGAACACTCAGTAATGGATTAAAATACTGTACCTGACCACTCAATGTTGGGATTAAAATATTGTACCTGCACACTCAAAATTTGGAATAAAATATTGTAATTGATCTCTCAATATTGGGATTAAAATATTGTACCTGAACACTCAATATTGGGAATAAAATATTGTAACAGGACACTCGATATTAAGATTAAAATATTGTGCCTGAACACTCAATATTGGGATTAAATATTGTACCTGAACACTCAATATTTGGATTAAAATATTGTAGCTGCACACTCAATATTGGGAATGAAATATTGTACCAGAACACGCAATATTTGGATTAAAATATTGTACACTCAATATTGGTATTAAAATATTGTACACTCAATAATGAGATTAAATATTGTACCTGAACACTCAATATTGGGATTAAATATTGTACCTGCACACTCAATATTAAGATTAAAATATTGTACCTGCACACTCAATATTAAGATTTAAATATTGTACTTTAGCCATGCTTGTGAAGCGAGGCCAAATATTCACTTTGTGGAGACACAGAACAGGATTTAAAACCATTTTTTTGCCTTCATTTGTATAAAATCTTACGATTTTTCAATTAACTATCTTTAATTTTGAGAAGTTTCCAGCTGATGGACTGATTCATGGTTTATCAGCTGATGGAGTGACTAAATTTAATTTTTTAAAAATATAGATAGATAGATAGATAGATAGATAGATAGATAGATAGATATGCATGTGTGTATGTATATATACATACACACAGACACAAAACCATATATTTATATATTTATATATTTATATATTTGTATATTTATATATTTATATATTTATATATTTATATATAAATATATTTATATATTTATATATTTATATTTATCTATCTATTTATTTATATAATTATATATTTATATATTTACATATAAATATATAAATATATATTTTATATATAAATATATAAATATATTTATAAATAAATATATTTTATATATGCATATTTGTACACACTTATATATTTATTTTTATATTTTTATATTTATGCTCCCTTTTTTCAACTACAAGCAAGTGAGGATCACACAGCACAAAGCACCCAATTTTTCGAGGAGCCTGTCTCTGAAGCAAAACCAGACATCACACCTCCAATAGGACTAAAATCTGATTTTTTTCCCAGAATTGCTGCTCCCAAAGGAACATCACACAACTCAAATGTATAAATTTCATCCCTCTGGATTCTCTGGTAGCACTGATAGGAAAGGAAATGTTTAAATGGAGGGGTCTCCTTTGAGTTCAGCTTGAAATATAAAAATTCACACATTTACAGACAAAAATATCTCCACATGCTCCTTGTCTTACACAGCTCTGCTCAACAGCCTTGAAGGTGTTAAATTAAAATTAATTAATTCATTAATCACTGGAGAGCGTCTCTTGGATCCAACAGAAACCGTATTTAACATGACCAAAAAGATATAAATATATAAAATATATATATCTCAATATATTTATATATAGATATTTATTTTATATATATATATATATAAAATATATAAATATCGTATCATATAAATATATTTGCTTAGTGTAAATACTCATAATATGCAGGAAAAATCATGTTATGACTGTCCTTATTCATTTCAAACCTCACCTTTTAATGAGGTTTGGTAAAATATTATATATTCAGTTTACTACCTCAATCTTTCATTAAAATGCATTATTTTCTCTTAAAAACAAAGTGCAATGACTTTTGCTGCAAGAAAACTTTGAAGAAACGAGAGGGGGAAAAAAAAAAGATGCAAAAATTTGATTTAGAGAAATGAGGAAAATCATCTGGCGGCGATCACAGGGGAAGTGGGAAGGATGAAGAGCGGGTATTGGATACCATTAGACAGCAATGATGAAATAATTAAAATAATGAAAATAAATCAAAATAAAAACGGAAATAAAAATAAAAATCCTTTCAATGCTGATGTCATTAATACTGAATAACATCCCCAAACTGCACATTCACACCCAGACTCCAGGAGGTGCCACCTTGGGGAGGGATTTTCTAACAACGGCAACAAAGGGAACAAACACAACTTTTAAACACAAAATCCTCTTTTACACCACGTTCAGAACCTGCAAATACACAAAGCACCCAAATTAACCCAGTTTTTGGGAGGTTTTTAGAAAAACCCCTTTCATATGAACTGCTTAAAATTAATTTCAGGCCATTATTTTCACCAGTGGTGTTTTTGTTCACTGGGTAAAAACCTTTTAAAAAAACCCCATTTGTGCCCCGCCTGCCTTCCCCAGGGCCTGAAGAACTTCATAAATAAAGATTTTATTGTCCTCCAGGAGAGGATAATATTTTTTGGGATTAAAATATTGTACACTCAATATTTGGATTGAAATACTGTCTCTGAACACTCAATGTTGGGATTAAAATATTGTATCTGAACACTCAATACTGGGATTAAAATATTGTGCCTGAACACTCAATATTGGGATTAAAATATTGTATCTGAACACTCAATATTGGGATTAAAATATTGTATCTGAACACTCAATATTGGGATTAAAATATTGTACCTGAACACTCAATATTGGGATTAAAATATTGTATCTGAACACTCAATATTGGGATTAAAATATTGTGCCTGAACACTCAATATTGGGATTAAAATATTGTATCTGAACACTCAATATTGGGATTAAAATATTGTATCTGAACACTCAATATTGGGATTAAAATATTGTGCCTGAACACTCAATATTGGGATTAAAATATTGTATCTGAACACTCAATATTGGGATTAAAATATTGTATCTGAACACTCAATATTGGGATTAAAATATTGTACCTGAACATTCAATATTGGGATTAAAATATTGTATCTGAACACTCAATATTGGGATTAAAATATTGTACACTCAATATTTGGATTAAAATACTGTATCTGAACACTCAATATTGGGATTAAATATTGTACCTGACCACTCAATGTTGGGATTAAAATACTGTACCTGCACACTCAAAATTTGGAATAAAATATTGTAACTGAACACTCAATATTGGGATTAAAATATTGTACACTCAATATTTGGATTAAAATACTGTACCTGACCACTCAATATTGAGATTAAAATATTATACCTGTACAACCAATACTGAGATTTAAATATTGTACCTGAACACTCAAAATTTGGAATAAAATATTGTAACTGAACACTCAATATTGGCATTAAAATAAATATTGTACTGTACACTCAATATTTGGATTAAAATATTGTACCTGAACACTCAATATTTGGATTAAAATACTGTATCTGAACACTCAATATTGGGATTAAAATATTGTATTTGAACACTCAATATTGGTCACTTTTGGAATTCCCAACCAATCTGATTTTTTAGGAGTTTTGGCAGGGTTGGTCACTTTTGGAATTCCCCACCAATCTGAGTTTTTAGTTTTGGTCACTTTTGGAATTCCCAACCAATCTGATTTTTTAGGAGTTTTGGTCACTTTTGGAATTCCCCACCAATCTGATTTTTTTAGGAGTTTTTTAGGAGTTTTGGTCACTTTTGGAATTCCCAACCAATCTGATTTTTTTAGGAGTTTTTTAGGAGTTTTGGTCACTTTTGGAATTCCCAACCAATCTGATTTTTTAGGAGTTTTGGTCACTTGTGGAATTCCCAACCAATCTGATTTTTTAGGAGCTTTGGTCACTTTTGGAATTCCCAACCAATCTGATTTTTTAGGAGTTTTGGTCACTTTTGGAATTCCCAACCAATCTGATTTTTTAGGAGTTTTGGTCACTTTTGGAATTCCCAACCAATCTGATTTTTAGGAGTTTTGGTCACTTTTGGACTTCCCAACCAATCTGATTTTTTTAGGAGTTTTTTAGGAGTTTTGGTCACTTTTGGAATTCCCAACCAATCTGATTTTTTTAGGAGTTTTTTAGGAGTTTTGGTCACTTTTGGAATTCCCAACCAATCTGATTTTTTAGGAGTTTTGGTCACTTTTGGAATTCCCAACCAATCTGATTTTTAGGAGTTTTGGTCACTTTTGGAATTCCCAACCAATCTGATTTTTTAGGAGTTTTGGTCACTTTTGGAATTCCCAACCAATCTGATTTTTTAGGAGTTTTGGTCACTTTTGGAATTCCCAACCAATCTGATTTTTTAGGAGTTTTGGTCACTTTTGGAATTCCCCAACCAATCTGATTTTTTAGGAGTCTGCAGGGGCTACTTTGGGGTTGGGGGGACATTGAGCTGAAGAGAGGCACAAAAAGCTCATCGTTTCTCAAAATCATCCCAGCCACTCAGTCAAGTGCCTTGTTTTTGTCTCCACTCTTCAGAGTGTTTTTACAAACAAGTATTGCATTCCATAAACACAGTGGATCCATTTTCCCAGCTGATCTGTGGAATAGTTCACCCAAAAAAGAGAAAGATTTTTAACAAAGTGCTGCAAGGTATCCCTCTCAAAGGTTTCCCTCTGAACACGAAGCATCTTGGATTTCAACCCGTTCCTGGACTGCACATCCAGCAACTGCTCACAAATCCCTGCCCAAATCTCAACCCAACATTAAATTTAGCTTTAAAAAGAAATCTCAATCCAACATTAACTTTAGCTTTAAAAAGAAATCTCAATCCAACATTAAATTTAGCTTTAAAAAGTGTGCAGGCTGAAAATTCATTTATCCAATGGGCAGCAGGGCCCAGGGCAGGACTCGGTGACTGATGAAAAATGGGTCAGGATGGTACTTTTTGTAGAGAAAAATAATGAAAAATGAGAGTAAACAGGTTAAAAGTGATACATATGGAAATTAATTATGGTTTTCACCGCGAGTTTGTTTTACCTGCATCTCTCCGGGCTTTAGGAGAGAGTTCCACGTGGGAATTGGGGTGCCAGGAGAAGGATGGGAAGAGGTAAAGAGGTCAAAAATAATACATAAATAATACATAAACCTGATATATTAAAAACAATAAAAAGGAAATAATACATAAGGTTAAAAATAAGACATACAATAGGTTAAAAATAATACATAAGGAAATTAATTATGGTTTTCACAGTGAGTTTGTTCTGTCTGTACCTCTCCTGGCTTCAGCAGAGAGTTCCACTTTGGGAATTGGGGTGCCAGGAGAAGGATGGGAAGAGGTAAAGAGGTCAAAAATAATACATAAATAACACATAAACATGATATATTAAAAACAATAAATGAGGAAATAATACATAAGGTTAAAAATAAGACATACAATAGGTTAAAAATAATACATAAGGAAATTAATTATGGTTTTCACAGTGAGTTTGTTTTGTCTCCATCTCCCCTGCCTTCAGCAGACGGTTCCACTTGGAAACTGGGATGCCAGGAGAAGGATGGGAATAGGTAAATAGGTTAAAAATTATACATAAATAAATTATTTATGGCCTTCACAGCAGGTTTCTTTTATCTGCACCCCATCTAGCTTTAGCAGAGTGCTCTACTTGGGAATTAAGCTGCCAGGAGAAGGATGGGAAGAGCTCAATGGGTTAAAAATAATAGATAAAGAAATTAATTGCAGTTTTCACAGCAAGTTTGTTTTATCTGCATCTCCCCTGACTTTATTAGAGTGCTCTACTTGGGAACTGGGATTCCAGCAGAAGGATGGGAAGAGCTCAATGGGTTAAAAACAACAGATAAAGAAATTAATTATGGTTTTCACAGCAAGTTTGTTCTGTCTGTACCTCTCCTGGCTTCAGCAGAGAGTTCCACTTTGGGAATTGGGGTGCCAGGAGAAGGATGGGAATAAGTAAATAGGTTAAAAATAATACATAAGGAAATTAATTATGGTCTTCACAGCGAGTTTGTTTTAACTACACCTCTCCTGGCTTCAGCAGAGTGCTACACTTGGGAACTGGGGTGCCAGGAGAAGGATGGGAAGAGCTCAATGGGTTAAAAATAATAAATAAAGAAATTAATTATGGTCTTCACAGCGACTTTGTTTTATCTGCATCTCCCCTGGCTTTAGCAGAGCATCTCACTTGGGAACTGGGATTCCAGGAGAAGGATGGGAAGAGCTCAATGGGTTAAAAATAATACGTAAGGAAATTATTTATGGTCTTCACAGTGAGTTTATCTCCATCTCCCCTGGCTTCAGCAGAGTGCTTTACTTGGGAATTAGGATGACAGGAGAAGGATGGGAAGAAGTAAATCGGTTAAAAATAATATATAAAGAAATTAATTATGGTCTTCACAGCGAGTTTGTTTTAACTACACCTCTCCTGGCTTCAGCAGAGTGCTACACTTGGGAACTGGGGTGCCAGAAGAAGGATGGGAACAGGTAAAGAGGTTAAAAATAATAGAAAAATAAATTAATTATGGTCTTCACAGCAAGTTTGTTCTGTCTGTACCTCTCCTGGCTTCAGCAGAGAGTTCCACTTTGGGAACTGGGGTGCCAGGAGAAGGATGGGAATGGGTAAATAGGTTAAAAATAATACATAAGGAAATTAATGATGCTCTTCACAGTGAGTTTGTTTGATGTGCACCTCACCTGGCTTTAGCAGAGTGCTCTCCTTGGGAATAGGTAAATGGGTTAAAAACAATACATAAAGAAATTATTTATGGTCTTTACCTGCATCTCCCTTGGCTTTAGCATAGTGCTCTACTTAGGAATTGGGATGCCAGAAGGATGGGAAGAACTAAATGGGTTCAAAATAATACATAAAGAAATGAATTATGGCCTTCACAGCGAGTTTGTTTTAACTACACCTCTCCTGGCTTCAGCAGAGTGCTACACTTGGGAATTGGGGTGCCAGGAGAAGGATGGGAACAGGTAAAGAGGTTAAAAATAATAGAAAAATAAATTAATTATGGTTTTCACAGCAAGTTTGATTTATCTGCATCTCCCCTGCCTTCAGCAGAGCATTGCGCTTGGGAACTGGGATTCCAGCATGATGGGCAGGGGTGCTGGGGGTTTGCTGAGCACACAGCAGCTCTGAGGGCAGGAACAGGGACCAGGCAGGAGCCGTAAGGTGCATCCCAGATTTTGCTTCCTCTCCCTCCTCAGCTGCAGCAGAACAGTCTGGAAACAATCTCCCAGCAGCTGCTCTCATCTACAAACTGTTTATTGTAACAAAGTGCCTGGGTCAAAGGCCGAGCGTCATCCAGAGCCCAAAGCGTAGCTGGAAAAAATACCAAAAAAAAAACCTAAAAAAAATCCTGGGGCTGTCCATGCATGTGGGAAAAAAAGCCCATGACTTTGGAAGGGAACCATATTCCATCTGCAAGGCCAACACTGAAACACAAATTCCTGAATTTGACGGAGTTTTAGGACGCTGAGCTCGTTTCTCGCGGCTGATTTTGAGGCCTGCTCGAGGTTTCTGCTCGAAGCGGAATTTGCAGCTCAGGCTGTGTCTCCTCGTGGACAAAAAGAGCAAAGTGGAGTTGTGTTAAAATATTCTAAAATGTTTTAATTTTGCTAAATCAGCTCCACATGCACATACAACAATAAAAGAAAGATTGCTCCGATTTATCACAAATGCACCGTCGATGTGTTGCACAAAATCCAAGTTCAGGCCTAGTATCAGTAAACGATCAAATTTTATTTAAAGCACAAGATACTAAAAACCACAGGGTAAAATCTCCTTTCCCAGCAGCTCTGAATCTCAGAAATTAAAGAGAGCACGAGCAGCTCTGAGGGGGAACCGGTCCCACACCAGGAATTGGGACACGACTGCTGCCCCAGCCCATAAATCTGATTTTAGGGGAAGGGTTGTGTTAAAATATTCTAAAATGTTTTAATTTTGCTAAATCAGCTCCACATGCACATACAACAATAAAAGAAAGATTGCTCCGATTTATCACAAATGCACCGTTGATGTGTTACACAAAATCCAAGTTCAGGCCTAGTATCAGTAAACAATCAAATTTTATTTAAAGCACAAGATACTAAAAACCACAGGGTAAAATCTCCTTTCCCAGCAGCTCTGAATCTCAGAAATTAAAGAGAGCACGAGCAGCTCTGAGGGGGAACCGGTCCCACACCAGACACTGGGACACGACTGCTGCCCCAGCCCATAAATCTGATTTTAGGGGAAGGGACCCAGAGGAACAAGGTCCACCTTTGACACAACATCACCAGCAAACCCTTCACCCCCAGGCTGATAAATCACATTCCTGCCAGGTGCTGATTTATCCTACCAGAAAAAAGGTGTGAGAAATCACGGGGCGGGCGTTTAATTCTTCCTGACACCTACTTTGTAAGAAAATTGTTATTTTTCTGAAGGAAAAGTCTACAGTAAATTAAACCTGTGTGCAACTGGGCTAAAAATAAGCCTGGGCAGAAAGGAAAAGCCATTCCACTTTTGCACAAAAATCTGAGCATGATGCTTATTAAAGTGGGTTGATTTTGCTTTTTTTTTAAATTATATAATCCAAGTCATGTTTGGAAGCATAAATTAAGATATAAATCTAACCCCCAAATGCTGTACACATATATATTAAATTACTCTCAAAAGTATTCTGTATGGACTAAGGAAAAAAAAATACAGAAGAATTTTGTTCTCAGCTAATAGGGCAATAAATTAGATGCAATATATTCAGCAGCTAAAACTGGCTCTCTTCAACAGCTATCACACAATACTATTTTTATTTGGTACCAAACCATTTTTTTTTTAAACTAACAACAAAATTGTAAATAAAACCTAAGCAAATATTTTTTCTTCTCCCTGATAATACCCAATTCTTAGCCGAGGCTTTTCCAGCAGGTTTATTTTGCCTTTCAGCAGCGTTACACACATCAAATGTGAATGAATTTAGTGTTCGTGAATATGAAACAGCAGCACAGGAGCCAAAGATTCTCCTCTTAGCACTGTAAACACGTTTAAACTCCCACAAGCTTTCAGCTGGACCCCGTTTTTGCCTTTTTTGAGGGGGAAAAAAAAAAAAAAACCAAAAAAAAAAACCAAAAAAAAAAAAAAAAAAAAAAAACAAAAAAAAAAAACAAAACCTCCCCACTGTGTGGCACTGGAGGGGTTTGGGAGCTGCAGAAACGTCTGGGAAATGTTTAAGGTGAAACCACAACGCACGAACCGGGCTGAGGGATTCCAGCACGGCTGATGTTCAACACGGACCGTGGATTTTATATCCCCACCTGTAGAAGTCCATCTGAAAATCCTTCATTTTTTGCCTCACAATTGTCATGAGAAAAGACTACCGAAGGGTTAAAGCTGCTGAGCCGGTTGGGAAGGAGTCTCCTGCTTATCCAGTGTGTTCACAAGTGATGTTTGCAGAACAGCCATGCTGTACTCGAAGGGGGCATGCTGCCCTTTTCTGGACAATTGAACTGGACTTTCTTCCAAACTCCTGAGCTGGCTGGACTGAGCTCTGGGGTGGCTCCCCCCCGCTCCATGAGAAGACCCCTCTTGCCTGTCTTCAACCACCGTGATGGACCAACAGAGATGAGAATCCCCTCATCAAGGAACCAAGAACCCCTCTGGCACCCTATTGGCACCCCCATGGCAACCTCCGTCCAGAGACCGGGACTGCACTCCCTCCCAACTCAGGGAGGGGGAAAACTTAACGTACCTGTGAGCATTCGGCCATGAAAACAATGGACTTCTCCCCTCCATGGAAACCTAATTTCAGTTACCTTCCCCCAACCAAGAACAGGATATATATTGGGGTTCGGCCCGACTGTCCTTTGAGATCTCCCCAAGACGTGTACCAGCGAGTTTCGGCGGCGGGACCCCGAAGACATCACGTTTTGGTAGCTATACCCCATTCCCTGACCTCCTTTCATCCCTTTTTCCTTGTCTTACCCTTCTCTTCCCCGGATCCCTTGACCAAACGCATATTTAGCTGTGGTTATAATCAATAAATTGCACCTTGTTGATTTGTTACTGCAAAACCCCTGTGCCTTGTGTTGGTTATTTTTGCACCCAAAAATCATTCGTCACCCGTTCATTTCGGGCGGAGCTTCACACCACCTAAAACACAGTCAGCTTGGCAGAGAGGTTTCCCAAAAACTTCCTGGAAAGGAAGAATTTCTTGGGAATTTTACACTAAAATGGCAAGAATACGCTTGGTACCTTGTCCTGCTTCAAAACCCAGTATTAAGCTACCACTAACGTATTTTCCTTTAAGATCTCTTTGCTAACCAAAGGTATTATAAAAAAATGAACATGAAATGAGCATGGGATTGTTTTCTTTTAAAGCAGAAGAAATTTAAAAAAAAAATTTAAAAGTAGCACAACTCAGAGATTCCAGCACGGCCCCAAAACTGCACAGGAAATGTTTGGAGACTCTGTGACCCCACTGCAAAAGATTTCAGCTTCTAAATCATCTAAACTCCAAATTTAAGTTCCCACCACGTGCAAAAAAGGACCGTGGATTTTATATTGCTTTCTAAAACACAGTTAGCCTGGCAGGGTGGTCTCCAAATTCCAAATGGAACATCTTGGAAAGGAAGAATTTCTTGGGAATTTTACGCTAAAACGGCAAGAACACACTCGGTGTGTTATCCTGCTCCAAAGACAAAAGCCAGTATTAAGCTACCACTAATTTTCATTTAAGATCTCTTTGTTAACCAAAGATATTGTAAAAAAATGAACATGACAGCATGAGGATATTTTTTCAAGGTAGAAAATAAAGAAAGTAAAAGAAACATTAATAAAAGTAGGACGACTCGGGGATTCCAGCACAGCCCCAAAGCTGCACAGCTGATGTTCAACACGGACCATGGATTTTATATTCCTTCCTAAAACACAGTCAGGTTGGCAGAGAGGTTTCCAAATTCCAAAAGGAACATCTTGGAAAGGAAGGATTTCTTGGGAATTTTACGCTAAAACGGCAAGAATACGCTCAGTTTCTTATCAAGCTCCAAAGACAAAACCCAGTATTAAGCTACCACTAATTTTCATTTTAAATCTCATTGCTAATCAAAGATATTTTTAAAACATTAGCATGACAGCATGGGATTGGTTTTTTTAGAGTACAAAAAATAAGAAAGTAAAAAAACCAAAATTTAAAGTGCCCCAACTCAGGGATTCCAGCACGGCCCCCAAACTGCACGGGAAATGTTCTGAGACTCAGCAATCTGTGACCCTGCTTCAAAACATTTCAGCTTCTAAATGATCTGAACTCCAGATTTAACTTCTCACCACGTGCAAAAATGGACCGTGGATTTTATATTGCTTCCTAAAACACAGTCAGGTTTACAGTCAGGTCTCCAAATTCCAAAAGGAACATCTTGGAAAGAAGAATTCCTTGGGATTGATTCGCTATAACGGCAAGAACACGCTCGGTGTGTTGTCCTGCTCCAAAGACAAAACCTAGTAATAATCTACCACTAATTTTCATTTAAGATCTCTTTGTTAACCAAAGATATTGTAAAAAAATGAACGTGACAGCATGAGGATATTTTTTCAAGGTAGAAAATAAAGAAAGTAAAAAAAACATTAATAAAAGTATGACGACTCGGGGATTCCAGCACAGCCCCAAAGCTGCACAGCTGATGTTCAGCACGGACTGTGAATTTCATATTCCTTTCTATAACACTGTCAGGATGGCAGAGTGGTCTCCAAATTTCAAAAGAAACTTCTTGGAAAGGAAGAATTTCTTGGGAATTTTACACTAAAATGGCAAGAATACACTTGGTCTGTTATCCTGCTCCAAAACCCAGTATTAAGCTGCCACTAATTAATTTTCATTTAAAATCTCTTTGCTAATCAAATACATTTTTTAAAAATTAACTTGACAGCATGGGGTTATTTTTTTTAAAGTAAAGAACAATGAAAGTAAAAAAAATTAGAAAGTAAATCTGCTTTTTATTTAGCAGATTATCAAAGAAGCTTCATGCTTCAAAAATACATTGTATACATACACAACAATGTAAAACTTGGATAGCAAATATTGAACCTTGAAAGAAGCCTCACTAATGCCCAGTTTATCAGAAATTAAAAAATTTTTCTTAGAAATGTGGCTGAAAATACAATATTTAAACACGGTATTCACACAATGCTCAGTTGTGAGAATGGATGTTACAAATTCCATTTACAGCTCTCCCAGCCACGTGGGTTTTCATTATTTTCTCCTTTTTCACATGCAACACTTTGCCCTGCTGGTTTTGAACCTTGTTCTGAGCAAAAGGAATAATATTTTTCCCCAGAGGAAACCCAGGAAGATGGAGACCCAATCCTGGGCTGCACCTTGGATTTACGGATCCAAGAACGAGCTCCATAGGGAGCTGAAAGCATTTCAGGGAGAAACGGGGAAAGAAAAACCTCAAATTTAATTTATTCTTTAAAATAGGACGTAAAACTCATTTAAATCTTACAAAACAAGGTCCAATTTCACGGAACAAAGCCAGGGTTTGCCTCAAGTCCAACACACCACGGGCTCCTATCCACAAGGGCACGTTTGGATCTCCAGGCCCCAAGTGGAAGCTCAGCGCTGAAATTCAGGATTTTGGGGAAATTCACTCAAAGAATGAGAAAAGGACAGAGCCAAACCGAGGCAGGGAGGAGCATTTCTGACAATTCTTTTATTCTTTATTCTGCAGGATTTGGGATTTTCCCGGTTTATTTGTGAGCAGAACCACCTGTCCCTGCCCCTGCAGATATCTGTGCTCCACACTGTGAGCAGGAGTAAACCCGAAGTGAACCCAGCCCAAAGAGAACTCAAAATTCACTAAAATCAAACCACAGTGCCTGCAAACATCTCTCACTTCTGTTTGATAGAACTGCACATCTGAAAAAGATGGTTTTTCACCCCAAAATTTTGTATTAATCCAGGCAAGGATTTGCTTCACCTCATTCTGTCCCGGTTTCCACTTCAGAAGGGTTTTTGTCGCAGGCCCTGCTTCTCCGAGTCTGTCCTGACCTCGGCTGTTTCTCTTTTTTTAGCGTCACAAAAGGACCCAAGATTTTTAATTCTACCACAAATCCACTCCAAAAATAAACTTTTAACTGATTAAATGCAACTCTGTAGAAAATCATTATGTTATAATAAATAGTCCCAAACTGAAGGAGGTAACTTCTAAAATGAACTGTCCTGAAGGAAAAAGTTTGAGGGATTACTTAAATCAGTACTAAAATGCAGAAAAAGGAGTTTAAAATGCACTTCCAGCATAGTTACACACAAACTAATGCACTCAAACCAGGCAAAATCTATATCAATACATGGTATTTAGTGATTGATTAATTTATCCTTGGTTAAATGAGGATAAATAAGTTTGGATCTGTTTCTTGAACAAAACTGCCAGAGAAACAGGAGACTGTGAGCAAAACAATGATTATTTAATTTTGAGTTTAAAGTTTGATTTGTGCTTTCGGTTTGCCAAACCAGTGGGAAAAAAAAATCAGGATTGGGACAGTTGCTGTGAAAGTTTAATTCTACCAGCAAAATTATCAAATACCAAATCATCAAATGCTTAAAAGAGGAAAAAATTTCCTTGAACAGATGGGGAATTTTTTATCTGTGGAGCAGTGAGGGCAGCAAGAATTATAATAAAGTTTATTGCAGTTCAAAATGTCCAATCTGCTTATCCCGGGCTGCTAATTAAACAGAGGGGATTGTGCAGGATGGAAAACAGCTTGGAAATAACTGGAGAAAAATCCACTTCCACCTCCAGAAGTGCTGCAGAGATAGCAAAAGCAAACCCTTATCTTTTCTGGATATTCAGAAATATCACTGGACTGAAACACCCAATCCAACACCCTCTCACATGTGCTTTAATATCAAAATGGTTTATTATCAATATCTGCTAATATCAGTGTGTGTTATTAATAGCAATATGGATAAAGCAGGAAGAAAAGGGAAAATATGCCAAAACAGGAAGAAAAAAGTGGCTAAAACAGGAAGAAAAAAAGGAAAAGAAAGAAAAACCTCCTGTAATTGCAAAAAGCCCCCAACTCTGTTCATTTAAAATAATGACAGAAATATTCTAAAGGCAGAAGGACAGTTAAAAATGTTTCCAGGTATTTCTAACAAGAACCTTGGTAATTCAAATATTGATTTTAATTTGCAGCTCATGCTGCTTATGGTAACTTTGGGGAAATGCCCCTCTCTCCAACGAAGCAAAAAAAATAAGAATTACCATTTGTTTTCAGCTATTGTATTTTCTTTTCCATCAGCGAATAATTGTACTGAGATCCCACACCCAAAACACAGTTTAAAAATGGAAAATAAGCAGATAAAAGCTCCTGACAGGGAGCTGTGCTACACTCACTACCCCTAAACCCAAGAATTCCATCTTGGAAAGAAGAAATGTCTTCCAGACCAGAAAAATGCTGGGGTAATTGCTCACTTCATGCAGTAAGTTCTAAAGTCAAAACATGCCAGATGCAATTTTTTATTCAGATCTTGACAATCGTGCATCAAACCAGAATTATTGTTCCTTATCTCGCAGCAGAATTTCAGCAAGACCTCCTGGAACTGATTTGCATCCCTTCTGACTCCATGGAAATGCTGGGACACGCTCTCACAAAAGCAGTTTCTAAAACTCCTGAGGATTTTAAGATGTTTTTTAATTCCTAAAAGTTGACTCTATTCCACAAGCAAAGAACATCCAGGCACAGCTCTTAACATGAGACACTTTCTCCAGCTGAATGCTGCTCTTCCTTGAAATTATTTTAACATTGAGACCAATGTAACTTTTTGTACTTCTGTTATGACCTGTTCGGCAGCTGAATGCTAAATTACAAAAGAAATTGTGATTAATTTCTTTGTTCCACGTGTAACATCAGAAAACAATCCCTAAAAAAAGGAGCCGTAAGTGAACGGTTCAATAATCCAAATTAATATCCGTATATACCCACAATCTCTCTTTTATTCTCTCAGCAAATGAAAACAGCTTTATTTTTTATTTAGTTTCTCTGTGTGAAGTTGTTAAGGCATGAAATTCTCTAAGTAAGTTTATATTGAAAGGAAAAAAGCTGACTAAAAATTTACATGTGGGTTGTTTGTGCAGCAAATGTTTTGAGACTCAGCAATCTGTGACCCCACTTCCAAAGACTTCAGCTTCTAAATGATCTAAACTCCAAATTTCAGTTCTCACCACGTGCAAAAATCATAAATTTATTACAATTAATACTCTCAAACTGAAGAAAATATTCTTTTTCTTGTTAAAATCTCCTCAGTGCTGATCCTGCTATTGCCTGGCTTTTACTGTTATTTTAATTCTACATTTATTGGTTTCTTTTACAAATTAAGAAGTGCATTTTGAAATGTTTCCCGAAGTCGTTCTTAAAACATTTCTTAGATAAACTCAGCAGCACAATTTAGCACCGGCTTGAGAAACAAATGAGAAACAACCCACACCAGAGCAGGGAAGTGACTCTGTAAAAACCCAACCCTGCCCCACATTTTAGTGCAACCATCAGTGCAAAGCAGCACCGATTTTACAGCTAAAATTATGAGAGATGCACAGCACACCCAGCAGCTGTAGGAATGCTGGGAAATACAGAAATAAAGTTATTTTCCGCGTGTTCAAGCCTCACTCCTTACCTCTGCTCCTCAGCTGCTGCCCCACTCCCCTCTCTCCTCCTCCCACAAGGCCTCTGCTGTTTCGTCTGCTACCAAACCAGACCCACCAGCTCTTCCTCTGCATTTCTGCTCTCCCCCCCCAAAAAAAAAAAAAGGAAAAAAAAGAAAAGAAGTTCTTATCCTCATCAGTCAAAGAGCATGCTCTGATTTGCACACTCCATGGAGGAGAACCCTCACCCCAGCTTTCCTCGGGCCTGCAGCGCCCGGCTCTCCTCTGGGCCGCGGGCTCACTTTCATTATCCCGCGTGCTCAGTGAGAAATGGGCAAGGAAAGGAGAGAACTGCTTAATTTCTGAAACTTGAGGTGGCAAATGTGACTAATACAATGAAATTATACACAGGTGAAAATAATTTCACAATTCTAAACGTATTAACACATTATCTTGTGTGTTTAGTGAGAAATGGGTAAGGAAAGGAGGTAACTTCTACAATGTGAGGCGGCCAACGTGACTAATACAATGAAATTATGCACATATTAAAATAACTACATAATTTTAAACATATTAACACATTATCTTAAAATAACTACATAATTTTAAAACATATTAACACATTATCTTGTGTGTTTAGTGAGAAATGGGTAAGGAAAGGAGGTAACTTCTACAATGTGAGGCGGCCAACGTGACTAATACAATGAAATTATGCACATATTAAAATAACTACATAATTTTAAACATATTAACACATTATCTTAAAATAACTACATAATTTTAAACATATTAACACATTATCTTAAAATAACTACATAATTTTAAACATATTAACACATTATCTTGTGTGTTTAGTGAGAAATGGGTAAGGAAAGGAGGTAACTTCTACAATGTGAGGCGGCCAACGTGACTAATACAATGAAATTATGCACATATTAAAATAACTACATAATTTTAAACATATTAACACATTATCTTGTGTTTTTAGTAAGAAATGGGTAAAGAAATGAGATAATTTCTGCAGCTTGAGGTGGCCAACGTGACTAATACAATACATATTAATAAATATTAAAATAACTACATAATTTAATATATATTAATATATATTTAACACATACTAATACATATCAAAATAACTACATAATTTTACAACATATTAACACATTATCTTGTGTGTTTAGTAAGAAATGGGTAAAGAAAGGAGATAATTTCTGCAGCTTGAGGTGGCCAATGTGACTAATACAATAAAATCTTACACGGATTTAAATAATTACATATTTTAAACATATTAACATATCTTGTGTATTTAGTCAGGAATGGGTAAAGAATAGAAATAATTTCTGCAGCTTGAGGTGGCCAATGTGACTACTACAATAAAATTATTCCTAGATTAAAATAATTTCATGGTTTTAAACATATTAACACATCATCTTGTGTGTTTAGTGAGAAATGGGTAAGGAAAGGAGATAACTTCTACAATTTGAGGGGGCCAATGTGGTTCATACAAAAAAATCTTACACAGATTTAAATAATTTCATCATTTTAAACATATTAACCTATCTTCTGTGTTTAGTGAGAAATGGGTAAAGAAAGGAGATAATTTCTGCAGCTTGAGGTGGCCAACGTGACTAATTAAATACATATTAATACATATTAAGATAACTACATAATTTAATATGTATTAATACATATTAATATATATTTAACACATACTAATACATATCAAAATAACTACATAATTTTACAGCATATTAACACATTATCTTGTGTGTTTAGTAAGAAATGGGTAAAGAAAGGAGATAATTTCTGCAGCTTGAGGTGGCCAATGTGACTAATATAATAAAATCTTACACAGATTTAAATAATTACATATTTTAAACATATTAACACAATCTTGTGTGTTTAGTGAGAAATGGGTAAAGAAAGGAGGCAATTTCTGCAACTTGAGGTGGCCAATGTGAATAATACAATAAAATCTTACAGATTTAAATAATTTCATAATTTTAAACATATTAACACACACACACAAGACTATATATAGAATTATGGAATTATACAGGTGCAGGACCAAGCTTCATCCCTGCTGTGGATCCTTTAGGAAATGCTGGCACAGACAAAACTGTGACCAGCTGAAATTCCTGAAATTAAATCACTTTATCCCGTCAAGAACAGCTCTGCATGACCTAACTGTAAAATACAGGTCGCCCTGATACCTCACACAGGAAACTTTTCCTGGGAGGAGAAAAATACAAATACCACGAAAACAGCCAGCACAAGATGCATTCCGATTTACTCTTTTCCTTCTGAGCAAACCTTGCCTCCATTTTCCCCTAAATCCTTTGTCATCCGTGTCACCAGCCCAAGTGAGTACGGTGGTTTATTAAAATAAAACATGCTCTGCTTGCTGGGAACACCCACTGCAACCCCAGGGAAAAAAACCAGCAGGAACTCCAGCAAACTTTGTGATTTCGGCCAACAGCTGCTCTTTAATCAGCTTTTCACTCCAGAACTGCATCGTGTCAGGCAGACAGGCACATGCCAAACCCCACTGCCCTGCACCTGCAATTCCCACATTTCCTCCCCACCATGGCAGGAACCGTGGCTGGAAATGAACTGCCAGGGATGAACCAAAAATCCCTGAGCTGCCCCTTCCCTGCACCTGCAATTCCCACATTTCCCCTCCACCATGGCTGGAAATGAACCGCCAGGGATGAACCAAAAATCCCTGAGCTGCCCCTTCCCTGCACATGGAATTCCCACATTTCCTCCCCTCCATGGCTGGAAATGAACCGCCAGGGATGAACCCAAAAATCCCTGAGCTGCCCCTTCCCTGCACCTGCAATTCCCACATTTCCTCCCCACCATGGCTGGAAATGAACCGCCAGGGATGAACCCAAAAACCCCTGAGCTGCCCCTTTCCTGCGCATGGAATTCCCACATTTCCTCCCCTCCATGGCTGGAAATAAACTGCCAGGGATGGACCCAAAAATCCCTGAGCTGCCCCTTCCCTGTACCTGCAATTTCCACATTTCCCCACCATGGCTGGAAATGAACCGCCAGGGATGGACCCAAAAATCCCCGAGCTGCCCCTTCCCTGCACATGGAATTCCCACATTTTTCCACCATGGCTGGAAATGAACTGCCAGGAATGGACCCAAAAATCCCCGAGCTGCCCCTTCCCTGCACCTGCAATTCCCACATTTTTCCACCATGGCTGGAAATGAACTGCCAGGGATGAACCAAAAAATCCCTGAGCTGCCCCTTCCCTGTACCTGGAATTCCCACATTTCCCCACCATGGCTGGAAATGAACCGCCAGGGATGGACCCAAAAACCCCTGAGCTGCCCCTTCCCTGCACATGGAATTCCCACATTTCCTCCCCACCATGGCAGGAACCATGGCTGGAAATGAACTGCCAGGAATGGACCCAAAAATCCCCGAGCTGCCCCTTCCCTGCACATGGAATTCCCACATTTTTCCACCATGGCTGGAAATGAACTGCCAGGGATGAACCAAAAATCCCTGAGCTGCCCCTTCCCTGTACCTGGAATTCCCACATTTCCCCTCCATGGCTGGAGATGAACCGCCAGGGATGAACCCAAAAATCCCTGAGCTGCCCCTTCCCTGCACCTGCAATTCCCACATTTCCTCCCCACCATGGCAGGAACCGTGGCTGGAAATGAACTGCCAGGGATGGACCCAAAAATCCCCAAGCTGCCCCTTCCCTGCACATGGAATTCCCACATTTCCCCTCCACCATGGCTGGAAATGAACCGCCAGGGATGGACCCAAAAATCCCCGAGCTGCCCCTTCCCTGCACATGGAATTCCCACATTTCCTCCCCTCCATGGCTGGAAATGAACCGCCAGGGATGGACCCAAAAATCCCCGAGCTGCCCCTTCCCTGCACATGGAATTCCCACATTTTTCCACCATGGCTGGAAATGAACTGCCAGGGATGAACCAAAAAATCCCTGAGCTGCCCCTTCCCTGCACATGGAATTCCCACATTTTTCCACCATGGCTGGAAATGAACCGCCAGGGATGAACCCAAAAATCCCCGAGCTGCCCCTTCCCTGCACATGGAATTCCCACATTTTTCCACCATGGCTGGAAATGAACCGCCAGGGATGAACCAAAAATCCCTGAGCTGCCCCTTCCCTGCACATGGAATTCCCACATTTCCTCCCCACCATGGCAGGAACTATGGCTGGAAATGAACTGCCAGGGATGGACCCAGAAATCCCCGAGCTGCCCCTTCCCTGCACATGGAATTCCCACATTTCCCCACCATGGCTGGAAATGAACTGCCAGGAATGGACCCAAAAATGCCCAAGCTGCCCCTTCCCTGCACATGGAATTCCCACATTTCCCCTCCACCATGGCTGGAAATGAACTGCCAGGGATGAACCCAAAAATCCCCAAGCTGCCCCTTCCCTGCACATGGAATTCCCACATTTCCTCCCCTCCATGGCTGGAAATGAACTGCCAGGGATGGACCCAAAAATCCCCGAGCTGCCCCTTCCCTGCACCTGCAATTCCCACATTTTTCCACCATGGCTGGAAATGAACTGCCAGGGATGAACCAAAAAATCCCTGAGCTGCCCCTTCCCTGTACCTGGAATTCCCACATTTCCCCACCATGGCTGGAAATGAACTGCCAGGGATGGACCCAAAAATCCCTGAGCTGCCCCTTCCCTGCACCTGCAATTCCCACATTTTTCCACCATGGCTGGAAATGAACTGCCAGGGATGGACCCAAAAATCCCCGAGCTGCCCCTTCCCTGCACATGGAATTCCCACATTTCCTCCATGGCTGGAAATGAACCGCCAGGGATGGACCCAAAAATCCCCGAGCTGCCCCTTCCCTGCACATGGAATTCCCACATTTTTCCACCATGGCTGGAAATGAACCGCCAGGGATGGACCCAAAAACCCCTGAGCTGCCCCTTCCCACCAACTGCTGCACCAGGCACAGCTGTCAATGGGTTTTGGGAGTGTCTGCCCAGGGACAAACCCTGGGAACACCACAGTGATAATTCTAAATAAACTCCCATTTTAATTCTCCAGAATAAATCCGGCTGGATAAACTTCTGTAATAAACTCTGTGTTGTAGATAGGTTTTGCACATTGTTGGACAACTGGATTGTCAAAGGAATAAAGTACAAATTCAGAAGACCTGAATGTTGCAAATGCAGAGATTCAAAGGAATAAAATACAAATTTAGAAGAGCTGAATGCTGCCAATGCAGCGTTTCAAGGAATAAAATTCAAATGCAGAAAACCTGAATATTGAAAGTTTTTATACAAAGGAATTATATACAAATTCAGAAGACCTGAATGCTGCAAGTGCAGTGTTTCAAAGAAATAAAATACAAATTCAGAAAACCTGAATATTGCAGGTTTTCATTCAAAGGAATAAAACACAAATGCAGAAGAGCTGAATGCTGCCAATGCAGCGTTTCAAAGGAATAAAATTCAAATGCAAAAAACCTGAATATTGAAGGTTTTTATACAAAGGAATTATATACAAATTCAGAAGACCTGAATGCTGCCAATGCAGTGTTTTAAATGAATAAAATACAAATTCAGAAGATGCAAGTGTAGCAAGTGCAGCGTTTCAAAGGAATCAAATTCAAATGCAGAAAACCTGAATGCTGCCAATGCAGTGTTTTAAAGGAATAAAATATAAATCCAGAAGACCTGAATATTGCAAGTGCAGTGTTTTGGATGAATAAAATACAAATTCAGAAAAGCTGAATATTGCAGGCTTTTATTCAAAGGAATAAAACACAAATTCACAAAGCCTGAGTGTTGCCAATGCAGCGTTTCAAAGGAATCAAATACAAATTCAGAAAACCTGAATACTGCAGGTTTTTATTCAAAGGAATAAAATACAAATTCAGAAGACCTCAATGCTGCCAATGCAATATTTCAAAGGAATAAAATACAAATTCAGATGACATGAATATTGCAAGTGCTGTGTTTCAAAGGAATAAAATACAAATTCAGAAGACCTGAATATTGCAAGTGCAGTGTTTTAGATTAATAAAATACAAATTCAGAAAACCTGAATATTGCAGGTTTTTATTCAAAGGAATAAAATAGAAATTCAGAAGATCTGCATCCTGCCAATGCAGTGTTTCAAAGGAATAAAATATAAATTCAGAAGACCTGAATATTGTAAGTGCAGTGTTTTAAATGAATAAAATACAAATTCAGAAAACTTGAGCATTGCAAGTGCTGTGCTTCAAAAGAATAAAACACAAATTCAGAAGACCTGAGTGCTGCAAGTGCAGCGTTTCAAAGGAATAAAATACAAATTCAGAAGACCGGAATGCTGCAAGTGCAGTGTTCCAAAAGCAGCTGAAGTTTTTATATTTTCGAGAGCAATTTAACAGGACACTTCTATTTCCTCTTGGTCCTATACATTTATTTATCCCTATATTTATCCAACTTGCCCCTTTAACTAAATTATACATTAATTAAACATACATTCTGGCTATAATGTGCTTAGAAGTGAAGCTACAAAAGGAGCCCCAGTGGAAGTGTCAGACAAGCCCCACAACAATTTCCCATTGTGGGAAGGAGGCGTCATTTCTGAGCAATGGTAACTCGAGAGGACCTCGCCAGGCTCCAGCTGATGCCAAGCCCGCTCTCATTTTCCCAGTCCCACTTCCATAAATTAGCTGCAGGCCCCATGGACATCAGGGAATCTTGAGGGGTTTTGGTTTTTTTTTAATGTTTGGAAATCCCCCACTATAGTCAGATCCTCAGCAGTGAGGCCAAATGCGGGGTGTTTCTCACAGGACAGGGATTCCTGCTCCCCAAAATCCTCCACTTTAATCAGATCCTCAGCAGTGAGGCCAAATGCGGGGTGTTTGTCACAGGGCAGGGATTCCTCCTCCACAAAATCCCCTACTTTTGTCAGATCCTCAGCAGTGAGGTCAGAGCAGTGAGGCCAAATGCGGGGTGCTTCTCACAGGGCGGGGATTCCTGCTCCCCAAAATCCCCTACTTTTGTCAGATCCTCAGCAGTGAGGCCAAATGCGGGGTGTTTGTCACAGGGCAGGGATTCCTGCTCCCCACTTTTATCAGATCATCAGCAGTGAGGCCAAATGCGGGGTGTTTGTCACAGGGCAGGGATTCCTGCTCCCCAAAATCCCCCACTTTTGTCAGATCCTCAGCAGTGAGGTCAGAGCAGTGAGGCCAAATGAGGGGTGCTTGTTGCAGGGCAGGGATTCCTGCTCCCCACTTTAGTCAGATCCTCAGCAGTGAGGCCAAATGCAGGGTGTTTGTCACAGGGCAGGGATTCCTGCTCCCCAAAATCCTCCACTTTAATCAGATCCTCAGCAGTGAGGCCAAATGCGGGGTGTTTGTCACAGGGCAGGGATTCCTGCTCCCCACTTTAGTCAGATCCTCAGCAGTGAGGCCAAATGCGGGGTGTTTGTCACAGGACAGAGATTCCTGCTCCCCAAAATCCCCCACTTTAGTCAGATCCTCAGCAGTGAGGCCAAATGCAGGGTGTTTGTCACAGGGCAGGGATTCCTGCTCCCCAAAATCCCCTACTTTTGTCAGATCCTCAGCAGTGAGGTCAGAGCAGTGAGGCCAAATGCGGGGTGCTTGTTGCAGGGCAGGGATTCCTGCTCCCCACTTTTGTCAGATCCTCAGCAGTTAGGCCAAATGCAGGGTGTTTGTCACAGGGCAGGGATTCCTGCTCCCCAAAATCCCCCACTTTTGTCAGATCCTCAGCAGTGAGGCCAAATGCGGGGTGTTTGTCGCAGGGCAGGGATTCCTGCTCCCCACTTTTATCAGATCCTCAGCAGTGAGGCCAAATGCGGGATGCTTCTCACAGGGCAGGGATTCCTGCTCCCCAAAATCCCCCACTTTAGTCAGATCCTCAGCAGTGAGGTCAGAGCAGTGCCAAATGCGGGGTGTTTGTCGCAGGGCAGGGATTCCTGCTCCCCAAAATCCCCCATCTGCTCCAGGGCAGCCCTGGCTCCAAAGGCTTTGCCAGGAGTGCTGAAACAAAACCCACACCCAGGCACTGGAATGCAGCCCTCCCAGCCAGGCAGAATGGACACCTGAATTTGGGTCAATCTGCCACCACGTTTGGTTTTTTAAATTTAGATCCCCATCCCAAACTGTGAGATAAAACTGAAATTAAGAAAAGTCAGCCTCAGCACTCTGCTGAGCAACGTGGACTCAACAAATGCTCTCTGCTGCTCTCTGTCATCTCCAGAGTGAGAAGCCAGCAGCAGGCAGGGATCACAAATGTTTAAAATATATATTACATAAGCCGTTCTGGGGGGATAATGACATTTTCCATTCTCTCCAGTACAGAAGGAACAAGCCTGCTGACGAAAGGGGTTGTGAAGTATCATGCACACTGACTCGAAGCCAGCCTTGAAACATGAGAGAATCCAATTCCATGAGTGGCACTTTGGTCGCATGCCAGCACATCATAATTTCACATCAGAGTTGGCTGCACACAAAGATTAAATGCTGCTCGGTACAAAAGGCATTAACTTTGAGTTCTCACAGCAGCATTAAGCCCCTTTTTATGGAGATTGCTATAAACAGCAGCCTTGCTTTCACTCCTCAAAGCTTCCGGCATTTTCCAAATGATCCTCAAGAACATTTATTGAATCAAAACACGGCCCAAAAGTTGTTTACAAACCATAATGCAAAGGAAGAATGCTGTTCATTATTATGTGCCTACAAATGTGCTTGTTTAACAGGAACAGCATGTTTGCTGCCATCCTGCAAGCAGGAAGACAAAATCTGAAGTAGAGAAGTGTAAAATAAAGGCAATGTTTGCCAGATTTCCCTTCCTCTCTCCCCTAAATACATGGCAAATATTCCCTGAAGATAAACAGCAGAAAAGGAAAAGGTATCTTCAAGCACCACCTGGAATTACTTGGCTCCACATTTGGAATTCCCTTCACCTCCCACCAAGATTTCCTAATTGGGAATGTTTTACTGTACCCTGACACTACATGCCGTCGATTCCTGTGCCATTTCAAAGGCTGCCTTCCAACTGAGGGAATATTATACAGGGGCAGTTGCTGCAAACACGCAAAGATATTTACATGCAAATCTATCTGCAACACACTGTGCATAAAGTGCTTTCCATCCCTTTTCTGCTCTTGAAATGCAGCTCAGAAGTGTCCCCTGCTGGCAAACACCGTCCCAGCTTTGGGAGCAGCAGAAACTCCTGTGATTTGAACAGAATGACAGCCCCAAAGTGGCTCAGCTGGGCAGGGACACTGCTCAGGGCTGGGGAGGGCACTGGGAACACCTGCAGCACCCCAGGGCTCCCCAAAAACAGCTCCAGGAAAAGGGCTGAACAAAGTTTTGAGAGTGAGCAAATTAGGAGGTGATCCAGCCCTCTAATAATTAGAGAATTCCAGAATAGTTTGGGTTGAAAGGGACCTTAAAGATCATCTCATCCCACCCCGGCCATGGCAGGGACACCTCCCACTGTCCCAGGCTGCTCCAGCCCCAGTGCCCAGCCTGGCCTTGGGCACTGCCAGGGATGCAGGGATGGAATTCCATCCCAGCCCCTGCCCACCCTGCCAGGGAACAATTCCTCATTGCCAAGATCCCATCCAGCCCTGCCGTCCTTCACCTCAAAGCCAAATTTACAGGAGGCACCCAGAAAAAAACTCATTTGTCACTCAAATTCTGTTTCCCACCAGGCTAAACAATCTCGCAATTGACCAGCTGAATTTTTGCCTCACAAATCAGTAAAAAGCCTTTTATAGTTTCACAGCCATGCTGCACTATAGGATTGCTTCAAAAAGTTGCCTCTGAACAAAGAGACAAAAAAATTTTCTTCAAAAATTTTTCTGTGCCATTAGTCCTCATCATCTTCTTCTCCATGCCTTCCACCTGCAGTCACTGTTGCTATTCCTGATATCATGGAATTATCAAGGTGGGAAAAGTCCTTCAGGATCACCCAGTGCCACCACCCCAATCCCTGTCCCCAAGGCCACATCCAGACTGCTCTGGGACAATTCAGTGACTCCAAACCTCCCTGGGCAGCTCAGCCCAAGGCCTGACCACTCTGCCAGGGAAATTTTCTGTGCCAGTCTCCAACCTGAGCCTGCCCTGGTGCCATCTGAGGCCATTTCCTCTCCTCCTTTCCCTGCCCCTCCTGGCAGGAGCTGTGCAGAGCAATGAGGTCCCCCTGAGTCCCCTTTTCTCCAGGCTGAGCCCCCCCAGCTCCCTCAGCTGCTCCTCACAGTTTGTGTTTTCCAGCCCCTTCCCAGCTCCATTCTCCTCCCCTGGACAAAGGCAAAAGGGTTTTTTTGTTTGAGAACAAAACAATTTTTCAAGGCAAGGCATTAATTGAATGTCCCTCAGTGATCCAAGCAAGCTCTTTGCATCTGAAGAGAGCCATGACAAGGAAAAGCTCAAACAGGGCCTGGAGGGGCTGGAGCGCGTCCAGGGCAGGGAATGGAGCTGGGAAGGGGCTGGAGAATCCCTGAGGGAGCTGGGGGGGCTCAGCCTGGAGAAAAGGGGACTCAGGGGGGACCTCAGTGCTCTGCACAGCTCCTGCCAGGAGGGGCAGGGAAAGGAGGAGAGGAAATGGCCTCAGATGGCACCAGAGCAGGCTCAGGTTGGAGACTGGCACAGAAAATTTCCCTGGCAGAGTGGTCAGGCCTTGGGCTGAGCTGCCCAGGGAGGTTTGGAGTCACTGAATTGTCCCAGAGCAGTCTGGATGTGGCCTTGGGGACAGGGATTGGGGTGATGGCACTGGGTGATCCTGAAGGGCTCCTCCAGCCTTGATATTTCTGGAATTCTGTGACTCTCATTTTTCACTGCCAGGGCTGAGCACAGAAGCACCTGTGAAAATCATCCTGCCCTGCACTGATGCCTTGTGCAGGCTGCCCCAGAGCAGAGCTGGGCAGAGCTCCAGAATAAAGCAGGGATTTATTCACAGCATCTCCTCCATGGATGCACCTTGGGCAGCACCAGAGCCCAGCCAGGGCTGCACCCAGGATGAACCAAAATGGCCCCAAAATGCACGGCCGGGCACGGGCTCTGTCCCTGGGATCAGTTCTGCTCCATTTGCACCTTGCAGTTCATTGTCCCATTGCAGCTTTAGCCCTGCAGTCCCACCCTGCTTGTTTTTCTCTCTCCAGCCCACGGGGTTTGTGCTCCTGGGCTGAGATTTGGCTCATTTGTCCTTGGTGCCCAGCTGGAGCAGGAATTGTTTTGTGTCCCTGCTCTGTGCACAGAGCTCACCATCCCTGAATGTGAACCCAGAGCCACACACTAAAGCAGCACAGAACCTGAAAAATAGAAAAGCTCAAACCTGAGGCATCAGAACTGCTGCAAAATCTCCTCCACAAACTCACCTTAATTTAAGCTTTTACCTCTAGCCAATACCTGGAGCCCAAAAGTTTACAAATTTCACCCAAGAACCAACAGTTCCGTGAGGAAACTACATGAATAAAAGTGTGCAGACTAATAGAAGACTGGGGAGAAAGAATTAAAAGATGCTAAAATACTCAGAATTTATTCCACCATGGGACTGTGTGACAAGTGTTACAAGTTCACTCGGGTACAAGAGGAGATATCACTGATACAAAAACCAGGCCAGAGCAGCTCTGAACTGCTGAATTTGGACACAATCCCTGCATAATTTCATTATTCTGAGTGCTAATGAGCAAAAAGAGGAAAACAATGAGGCACAGACTGTCAAAACCCAAATTCCTGGAGAACAATTCCCTTCAGAACCACACTCCAGCCCCAGCAAGCAGCAGGAATCAGGATTAGAATGCAGACATTGACACTGCCCATGAATGCCAACACTGAAAAAAGTTTGCTTTATGATTTCTGTGGCCCTTCTGGGTTTGCAAGATTTGGTTGTAAAGAAAAAAAAGTGAATTTCAGGAGGGGAGGGGGAAGAACACAAAACCAGAAATGCAAACCCGCCCTCCCTGCACACACAGGCGACTCAAAGCCTTGCACCCCAACAAAGTCCTTTGCATTTATTGCAAAAAATGATGGAAAAAATGATGGAAAAAATCATGGAGTTAAATTTCAAATATTCTTAATTGATAGCACCGCTATCAGTCCTTAGGTGAATTTTTAAATAGATATATTAGTTTTAAATAAGATATATTAAATCCATTCCCCAAAACCAGTAAGGTGCTTCAGCAAATACCCATTTTTATTGGTACGGATGCATTTACATTGCTTCATCTGATTTTTTTTTTGCTACTTTGCCCTAAAAGATATTTTCATTTTTAGCCGAGAAACAAACTGGGAAAAGCCTTCAAGTACAAAAGTTTTTGCTCATTTCAATTAATACACATAATACATTAAAAAAAGGTAAAAATGCTAGGCACAAATGATTTATCAGTAATTTATTTAAGTTCCTCACTGTCTGTTGGTCATTTAATGGATTTATCAGTGATTTATTCAATTCTCTCACTGTCTGTTGGTCATTTAATAAATTTATCAGTGATTTATTCAATTCTCTCACTGTCTGTTGGTCATTTATTAAATTTATCAATGATTTATTCAATTCTCTCACTGTCTGTTGGTCATTTAATAGATTTATCAGTGATTTATTCAATTCTCTCACTGTCTGTTGGTCATTTAATGGATTTATCAGTGATTTAGTCAATTCTCTCACTGTCTGTTGGTCATTTAATGGATTTATCAGTGATTTATTCAATTCTCACTGTCTGTTGGTCATTTAATGGATTTATCAGTGATTTAGTCAATTCCCTCACTGTTGGTCATTTAATAAATTTATCAGTGATTTAGTCAATTCTCTCACTGTCTGTTGGTCATTTATTAAATTTATCAGTGATTTATTCAATTCTCTCACTGTCTGTTGGTCATTTATTAAATTTATCAGTGATTTAGTCAATTCTCTCACTGTCTGTTGGTCATTTATTAAATTTATCAGTGATTTATTCAATTCTCTCACTGTCTGTTGGTCATTTAATGGATTTATCAGTGATTTATTCAATTCTCTCACTGTCTGTTGGTCATTTAATGGATTTATCAGTGATTTATTCAATTCTCTCACTGTCTGTTGGTCATTTAATAATTTATCAGTGATTTAGTCAATTCTCACTGTCTGTTGGTCATTTAATACATTTATCAGTGATTTAGTCAATTCTCTCACTGTCTGTTGGTCATTTAATAATTTATCAGTGATTTATTCAATTCTCTCACTGTCTGTTGGTCATTTAATGGATTTATCAGTGATTTAGTCAATTCTCTCACTGTTGGTCATTTAATAAATTTATCAGTGATTTATTCAATTCTCTCACTGTCTGTTGGTCATTTAATGGATTTATCAGTGATTTAGTCAATTCTCTCACTGTCTGTTGGTCATTTATTAAATTTATCAGTGATTTATTCAATTCTCTCACTGTCTGTTGGTCATTTAATGGATTTATCAGTGATTTATTCAATTCTCTCACTGTCTGTTGGTCATTTAATAATTTATCAGTGATTTAGTCAATTCTCACTGTCTGTTGGTCATTTAATACATTTATCAGTGATTTAGTCAATTCTCTCACTGTCTGTTGGTCATTTAATAAATTTATCAGTGATTTATTCAATTCTCTCACTGTCTGTTGGTCATTTAATTTATCAGTGATTTATTCAATTCTCTCACTGTCTGTTGGTCATTTAATTTATCAGTGATTTATTCAATTCTCTCACTGTCTGTTGGTCATTTAATTTATCAGTGATTTATTCAATTCTCTCACTGTCTGTTGGTCATTTAAGATTCTTCTCAGCTCTTATTTTACTTCTGAGCCAGAGAAATGAGTAAATTTCCTTTCTGGAATAAATAATTCCAAGGAGCTCTTGGTTTTTGTTCTGCTGTCTGTAAGTCAGGGATGATGCTCATGCTTTGAGGGTAAGAGAAAACAACAAATCTCCCATTTTGTGTAGATTACACAAAATTTTGGTTCACTTATAAACCAAAAACCTGGATAGTAATAAAAACTCTGGAGTTTCAGTGTAACTACCCCCGATTTCAGCATTGGAAATTTAAAAATGAACCCCTGAAGTTGAATCTCAAGCCCTACACCAGCCGTGAATATGCATGGAAATATTTCAGACACAACTGTCTCCAAATGCACCCTGAAATCAGGGTTGGTTATAGTGTGAGCTGAGCTCAAATTCCCCATCCTCAAAGGAAGATTTATTCAGGATAAAGTGGCTCCACATTTTCTTGGCTGACATCATGGGGCTGGAATTTAAAAGCAGACTGGGCCACCCCAGAACCGAGGTGTGGAAATCTGCTCTGAGCTGATCCTGCCCCAGCTACTGAATTACTCACAAACACAAAAAGTTTTGAGCCTGAGGAGTTTTTACTCAAGTTTTCAGATGAGCAAATATTATAATGTAATATAATATAATATAATATAATATAATATAATATAATATAACATAATATAATATAATATAATATAATATAATATAATATAACATTATATTATATTATATTATATTATATTATATTATATTATATTATATTATATTATATTACATTATATTAATTTAAATAATATAGATTTAAATAATATAGATAATATATGATATGATATAACATAATGTAATATAATGTAATATCATATCATATAATGTAATATAATGTAATATAATATAAAGTAATGTAATATAAAATAATATAACATAATATAATATGGATTTAAATATAATATAATATAATATAATGTAATGTAATGTTATGTAATGTAATGTAATATAATATAATATAATATAATATAGATTTAAGTAATATAGATTTAAATAATACAGATTTAAATAATATAGATAATATTATATGATAATATAACATAATATAATATAATGTAATATCATATCATATAATGTAATATAATGTAATATAATATAAAGTAATGTACTATAAAATAATATAACATAATATAATATGGATTTAAATATAATGTAATATAATATAATATAATATAATATAATATAATATAATATAATATAATTTGGATTTAAAATTTCGATTTGCAATATAATAATTTGGACTTAAAATCTGGATTTAAAATATAATAATTCCAATTCTGCTCATGTTTTGTTGGCTTCTTTTAACCCATGCAGCAAGACTCTGAGCTGATCCTGCCCCAGCTACTGAATTACTCAAAAACACAAAAAGTTTTGAGCCTGAGGAGTTTTTACTCAAGTTTTCAGATGAGCAAATATTATAATGTAATATAATATAATATAATGTAATATACTATAAAATAATAGAATATAATATGGATTTAAATAATATATAATATAATATAATATAATATAATATAATATAATATAATATAATATAATATAATATAATATTATATTATATTATATTATATAATATAATATAATATAGATTTAAATAATATAGATGATATGATATGATATGATATTATATGATATGATATGATATGATATGATATAACATAATATAATGTAATATCATATCATGTAATATAATGTAATATAATATAAAGCAATGTAATATAAAATAATATAACATAATATAATATGGATTTAAATATAATATAATATAATATAATATAATATAATATAATATAATAATATTATTATATTATATTATATTATATTATATTATATTATATTATATTATATTTTGGATTTAAATTTTGGATTTGCAATATAATAATTTGGATTTAAAATCTGAATTTAAAATATTATAATTCCAGTTCTGCTCATGTTTTGCTGGCTTTTTTTAACCCATGCAGCAAGAATGTGCTTTTAAGCTCCGTGCATTGGAAATTCAAACTTCAAAATGTGAATTCTGAGGGGGAAAAGTAAAAAAATTCCAACCCACCCCTCAAGAACAGCTTCAAATTCTGCAAAAGGAACCAAGCAACTCTCCCAGAGCGGAGAGGAACATCCTAAATTCTTAATAATCACATTTCTACCCATCAGCAGCACGGGTGTGAGGGGATCATTAACAGCATCTCAACAATGACGCAGAGGAACTCAGATTTTCCAGGAATTTCAGCAAAGGCAAATGAGGAGAAGCTCTTTGCTCACAGAATAAAGTTTAGAAGTTTAGAGCTTTGTTTGATGCCCCAAAGGCAGCAGGAACCAGGTGTGGTGAGAGCTCTGCTGAAAGATGGACGAGGCACCAAGGGAATCAATCCCACGGAATTTACAGCTCTGCTCTAAACTGAAGAACCCCCAAACCAGCACTTAAAACTGAAAGAATTTTAAAATTATCCCAAAAAAAAAAAAAAAAAAACCCTCAGCTTCATTTTTTCTTAACAGAGTAAAAAATGCAGAACAAACCCAATTATTATTTTTTCCTCATAAGCGAAAGGAGCTTGGGGTTCCTAAAATGAATTAGAAAATCTGAACCAGGAGATTTTAAACACAACAGAAACTCCAGTGTGGGGGTGAGGAATCATTCCTGAGCTGCCAAGCCTCAGCAATATAAAATTATTTCTCATTATTTGTGGATCTGCTAACAGGACCTTGAGCTTGCTTGATCATTAATTGGCTAATTGTGGCATTTTTATTACAGGGAAGTCTAAGAAAATCATCCCAAAATCACTTGCTGGCAATACAATTAAGGATTTCCTCAAATAATTCACATTTTTGGTATCTCCTGGCTCTCTGGGAAAGCAAGGAAACCTATGGAGAACAGGATGGGTGTGGAAAAATAAATAATTTGTGAAAAGCTAAACTCTAACACATTCATTATTTATTTTAATGTGCTCTCTCTTCATTAGGAACTGTTGTTGTTACAAGTTGCAATTTCCTTTTACACAAGATTCTGGAATTATATCAAAGCTAAAAGGAAAGACATTAAAACAATGACTACACACAGCAAAACTACCATTAAAATATGTGAATAAAACAATTAAAATCACACGAAACCACATAAAAATTAATAAAGTTTAGGAATAAAATAATTTATTAACAGACTTAATTATTTAAATTTTTAAAACTAATTGTGGTATGAACTTTAACTGAAGAATATACAGTTAAAATATCTTTACTTGATGGTCTGCAACCCTGGAATATGCCACTAGATGGCAAGTTTGGATAGAAATTAGCTGAATTTTAATTTATATGTTTGAGAAGTCCAAAGGCATTGGATAGAAACAATCATATAAAAAAGCAGTGAAAGAGGAGAACAAAAATAGGAAGAGTTCAATAAACAAACTTTGTGTCTGGGGCATTTTTAATACAACCAAAAAGGTGAAATGGGTTTTAGTTTTGTTTCCACATTGCCACACAAATAGAGAATCAACCCACACAAATTTTGAAGTTATATTTTAAAGAAAAACAAGTGAAAATCCCTTTTTATACATTGCTGACAGTTGCTCAGAGCAGAGTCTCACGTGGATGGGAGCAGCACTGAGAGCTGACATTTGAATTTCAAATATTCCCAGGAAATATTGCAACACCCTCAGGAATCAGGGACTGATTTCCCTGTGCCATCAGCCCATTCCCCGCACTCTGCTCTTCACCATTTCCTCTTTTGGAAATTTGATCTTGATTTAATATCAAGAGATTAATTTTTTATCTTTGTTTTATATTAAAAAAAAAAAAAATCCTGGTTTTTAAAGCAGCCTTCAAATGGAACAGCATTAAAAACTTCTTACCAGAAATATAGAAATATAAATAATTTAACCCTGCACAATTTCCCTGTGGTGAAATTCAGAATTCCTTCTAGCAGGAACCAAAACTGATGGATTAAAAATGAGATTTTTTCCTTACCTGAAACACCTGTTGAAAACTCTCCAAACAAAAGCAGAGAGAACTCTGAATTTTTAAGAGAACCCTGAATTTCCCTGGCAGGGTAAACCCCAGCTTACCTCATCAGGAGAGAGCAGGTAAATGGGGGTTAATTCAGGAATTTCACTCCGTTCACAGCTCAGCCCCAGGCAGGTCAGGATCTCCCTGAGAACCTCAAATCTCTTGGAATTGCTCATTTTGAGCAAATTAAAATCCTCCTCAGTCTGCACATCCATGGAATTGCTGTCCAGCTCCAAATGGGCCTGGCAGGATGAATAAAAAGAGAAAATCAGTTTCCCAATGCACCACAATTTCCTCTGAAACCTGCCTAAAAAATTCCCTTCTTAATAAACTTTTCCTGGAGGAGCTGATCAAACTTGGATTTACCAACTTAAATTTAACTTTCTGCTTTTCAGGTCTGCCAGAACCAACAGCAAGGTTGGCCATTTTCTGTTTTGCACATGAACAGAATTCCATTGCAATTAAAACGGCATTAAAACTGAAATTCCATTAAAACTGAAATTCCATTAAAGTTCAAATTCCATTACAACCGAAATTCCATTAAATGTGAAATTCTATTACAACTGAAAGTCCATTCAAATTATATTAAAATTGAAAGAGCTTTTTAGAAGTTGTCCAAGGTATGGAGAACTTCCAGCTCCAAATGGGCCTGGCAGGATAAATAAAAAGAGAAAATCAGTTTCCCATTCAGAAACATCAGTGCACCACAATTTCCTCTGAAACCTGCCCAAAAAATTCCCTTCTTAATAAACTTTTCCTGGAGGAGCTGATCAAACTTGGATTTACCAACTTAAATTTAACTTTCTGCTTTTCAGGTCTGCCAGAACCAACAGCAAGGTTGGCCATTTTCTATTTTGCACATGAACAGAATTCCATTGCAATTAAAACGGCATTAAAACTGAAATTCCATTAAAACTGAAATTCGATTGAAGTTCAAATTCCATTAAAGTTCAAATTCCATTAAAAGTGAAATTCCATTATAACTGAAATTTCATTAAAACTGAAATTCCATTAAAATTATATTAAAATTGAAAGAGCTTTTTAGAACTTGTACAAGGTGTGGAGAACTCAAGCAATTCCCATGAATTTAGTGGAAATCAGTGCAGATAAAGAAACTCCTCTGCCTAAAAAGTTACTTTTTCATGTGATAGAAAATCACTCCTCATGCTCAAAACAGATGCTTAGAAGTTGAAATTAAATGCAAGAGGGAAAAATATCCTTCATAAACTCTTCTTTGGCTCTTTTTTTTCTGCTTTTCCAAGATATTTCAAAGCCCTTGTAAGTTGGAACCCTGAATTTGAGAATTTCTGTGCTGCCAGGCACTGACCCCCAAGAGAACACTGCACTGACCTGAGGGCCTGGAGAAGCTTCCAAAATTCAATAATAAAACTGAGATTAAAGGTGTGGAGTTTGAACAGAAGTGTGTGATATCACAGGGTGGGAAACTCAGAGCTGAAGGGTTTAGAATACAAAAATAGAGAGAGAGCAAGATGGAGGTTTTGGGGTGGAGGCTGCTCCTCCTTCTTCTCCTTGGGTTTGGGTGGTTTTGTGTCATTGGATAAAAAAATCCACATTACAGACCGTAAGTAGTTAGTCATTAGGTCAAAAGTAAAAATAATTTAAGTGTCATTTCTTAATTAGTTTAGCCTTCAAAGGCCTTGGAGAGAGAGACAGGTCTCCATTTTTAGTTTGTTGGAGTGAAGCGCTGCAGAGCTCAGGGTTTGTGAGATGTGACAGAGATAAGAACTGATAAACATCTGAGCGCCAACAAGAAATCCCCTCTCACACATTTAATCCTAAAAAACCCCAAAGAACCCACACTTGTATTCTCTGCAGATTCATTTATTGCTATTAAATAAAGCCCTTATTTTTGTTCATTTCTTCCAGTCTGCAGAATTTCATGATGTTCTTTAAGTTTTACATATTTTCGTTGAAATTCAGGGAAATTACTGAGTGTGGCTGCCCCTGGATCCCTGGCAGTGCCCAAGGCCAGGCTGGACACTGAGGTTTGGAGCAGCCTGGGACAATGCAAGGTGTCCCTGCCATGGCAGGGGTGGGATGAGATAATTTTCAGATCCTTTCCAACCCAAACCATTTCATAATTGTAAAAATAATACATTAAAAAGGAGGCAGGACACACCCAGCCACCAGAGGAGCACAGAAAAAAGAGAAACAAATCTGCCAGAATATTTCCTGGCTGATGTCACTGCCTGGAAACAATAAAGGCTTTTCAAATCCAGACTGGAAGTCATTCAGAATTATAAAATATCACAGCAATCCTTTTAATCTGATTTTTGAAGCTGTGCTCTGATGCTCTTCTCCTTTTCCTGAGGAAAACCTCTGCAGTATTGAGTTTTACTACAGCATGAGGATCAATGGAAAGGGAGCAGCAAAGCTCAACCTGCAGGGACAGAATCAAATCCATTTCCTGGATTTGGGTGGCACAGCTGCCTACAAAAACCAGCAATAAATGGAGCACCTGGGGCAGTGGGAGGTGTCCCTGCATGGCAGGGGTGGCACTGGGTGATCCCTAAAACCCCTCCCAGCCCAAACCACTCTGGCATTCTGGGATTCTCTGGCTGCTTTTCTGTCTGAACCTGTGATTCCTTCTCCCCTCTGAGCACTTTTCTCACCCTTTGCCCAATCCTCACACCGGGCAAACCTCGTGCCGTGGCTGTTGTGGTTTTGGCCCATCCCACTGATGGCCTGGTGAACTTGGGAAAATCCCTTGGAGACCTGGATTGTGCCTCAGTCCCTGTCCCTGTGGCAGTGCCAGGACACAGGGGATGGCTGCCAGTGCCAGAGGGCAGGGCTGGGTGGGAACTGGGGAAAATCCTTCCCTGGGAGGGTGCCCAGAGCAGCTGTGGCTGCCCCTGGATCCCTGGCAGTGCCCAAGGCCAGGCTGGACACTGGGGACAGAGGGAGGTGTCCCTGCCATGGCAGGGGTGGCACTGGGTGAGTTTCAGGATATTCCTGTGCTGGCAGGAAAGGCTGGCACAGCTGGCATTGCTCACCTGCACAGGAGAAGCTTTGGGCTGAGCTCAGGGTGGCCTTGCAGGGCCTGGAGGAGCCCCAGGAAAGCTGGAGAGAGACAATTGCCAGGGGATGCAGGGACAGCACACAGGGAATGGCTCCACACTGAAAAATTACAGCTTTACATCAGATAGTAGGGACAATTTCCTCCCTGGCAGGGTGGGCAGGGATGGGATGGGATTCCCAATGAAGGTGTGAAGCCTCTGCATCCCTGGCAGTGCCCAAGGCCAGGCTGGACACCGGGGACAGTGGAAGGTGTCCCTGCCATGGCAGGAGTGGCACAAAATGATCTTTCACCTCCCTCCCAACCCAAACCACTCCATGATTCCACACATCCCCTTGACAGGAATTCCCAAGAACACGCAATGGGAACGATTTTTTAGGAGGAAATGAATTCCCCCTGCTCACAGTACCTGGCAAAGGATGGCTTCTCCCCCACTGCTGCCGTGGCTCAGGTGCACCATCACTGCGTCCTCAGCAGCGTTGTTCAGCCGACTCAGCACCTTCCCCCTGCTGCTGCCATCTCCCTTGGTGCCCTCCTCAAACACAGAGCCACTGAGCAGCAGGCTCAGCCTCACCTCACTGCTGTCCCGTTTGGACACCACCAGCTCGTGCACCACCCTCCTCAGCTTCTTCTTGTGCTTTATCTGCACTCCCCCGAAGGTGAAGGAGGAGGAAAGGCCCAGGACCTTGCCCCCTTTGGACAGGAAGGCCATGAACTGCCTGTGGATGCCCTCAGGGAGGGGCTCCTGGGTGGCAATGAGCAGCAGCAGGCAGTTTTCAAGCCAGGGGTCCCTGAGCACCCGCTCCGGGTGCAGCTGGTACAGGGCGTAGCTCTCGGCACCGATGCACTCCCTCAGCACGGCCTTCACCTGCTCCAGCCTCCCCTCGGCAGCCTCGGAGCCCAGGTAAATCAAGATATTCGGGGGTTTCCCAGCCAGGTTTATCCTTCTGACGCCTTTTTGCAGATTTTGGAGCTCCTTGTCCTGCCCTGTGCTGCCGCAGCCCTGGGGCAGCTCGGGGCTGTTCTCCTCTGAGGCGAATTTCACCGACTCGATGGTGCTGCTCTCCAGCTGCAGGCACTCGTGGCAGCTGGAGAGGTGCAGGTGGTGCTGCTCCCCACCTCCTGCTCCCTCATTTTCCCTTTCTTCTCCCAGCCTGGATTTGTCCTCCTCAGCTGGTGCTAACCCTGATTTCCCAGCAGGAGTTACTGCATCCATGTCTGTGCTCTCCTCTTCCTCTTTTCTCTGCTTCGCCAACTCCTTCAGAGCCGATTCCTCTAAATGGACAGCTGGAAAAGGTAAAAATAAAAAAAAAAAAAAAGGGTTCAAATAATGAGATTAAAAGGGTTAGGGTAAATGTCATAAACAGCAGAATTCAATTTCAGTACAATTCCCTGTAACAGCAAGAATTTCACTTATTTGATGCAACAA